>NC_064414.1:50407500-50707500 GCF_023375975.1 Astyanax mexicanus
TCTGTCTTTGCTCCAAAATGATAGAAACAACTGACTAAACGTGGGATTTTAAATTGCCTTTAAATGTCCAGAACATAAATATGTAAATATAGGAATGTAAAATGTTCTGTACTTCAGTTAGTGAATGCGTAATATGTTGTATTTGGTCACTTTTGGTGACCAAGCTAAGTGTGAACTAAGTGATTAAGCAGCCCTTAGCTCTCCCTTATTGCATTTCACATTAATGATTAGTTGACACTGAAATTTGGAGTTGACAAATTTTTAGGGGTGTGACGCGATCTCGTGACGATATTTCTCGTCAAGCTTAAACGTGTCTCGTGGGAAAACATCGTGGACTTTTTAAGAGGGTTCTTTCAACACAGCAGCGATAGCAGCGAGTGTGGTGGCTGAGCAGTGAGAGCAGCTCTGTACAGAAGAGGAAAATTCAGGATTTGTATAGAAGATGCTTCCGCTACTTTTAAGTTGTATGTCTGGCTGCAATTTGGCTCCAGTGGAAACAATAAACGGTAACAGAGTGACCAACAAGACACAAACCATATATAAATACTGTGAGTAAATCCCACACGTGACTGTTTCATAGGCAGCTGTACTAATCTCTTAGCTCTGTACTGTATTTAAAAACATGTTCTGTCTCTGTTTCACTTCAAGCATAGCCTTAATATGACTGGTTATGGTTCTGCATAGTTAAATTACAAGAGATGTAGGAAAAAAAAAAAAAAACACAACCCAGGTACTTAATATGACTGGTTGTGGTTTGCACTTATTGTTTGCACTATATAAGACCTAGAAAAGTTTTATTTTTATTTTTTATTCTTATTTCTATTTCTTATAGAATCAATGTGTGAGAGAAACCAGTCTGTTAAGTTTGCGTTATATGATTTTGTTAAATAAAACTCTAGTTTTCAAGCCATTTTTCATTTTTGACGTTTTCTTTAAAATTTTATTTTTAAATCCTAGTCTCGTTCTCGTGAACCCAGTATCGTGTCTCGTCTCGTCTTGTGATATTAGTGTCTCGTCACACCCCTACAAATATTTATAACCATCAATTTTTATTTATGCTGACTAATAGTTTCAGCCCATTAAGACGTAGTGTGACGCAACTTCACCCCTTTTGTTTGGAGACTTGTAGGAGCTCATTACGTACTTGGAGCATGTGCTGACACGTATTACGGGTCTGTAATACGGGTCTGTAAGACTCAGGCTTTCCTTATTGGTACATATTGGTAGTGTGTTGGAATTATATAGTAACAGCTGTTAGATCTTCACCTCCATTATCATCTCTGATCAGAATTTGACACTGTTCCACGTCCTTGCTGTTGTTTTTTTGTCTTGTTTTGTGCTACAGACCCGTAATACGTGTCAGCACATGCTCTAAGTACGTAATGAGCTCCTACAAGTCTCCAAACAAAAGGGGTGAAGTTGCGTCACATTTACGTCTTAATGGTTTAGTTTGAATCCACCGTCTTAAAGCCAACTCCTTAAAAGCAGTTGGTTGGATGCTTCATGTTTGGATCTGTGGAGAAGCATGTGCATGATGTTGACCTCCTGTCTTATGACCTTTTGCTTCTGCATCAGCTTAAATGGTGTATAGCAGAACAGAGAGAGCACTTTTTTGCCTCGGGGGAAAGAAAAGCAGCACAAGAAATTGGCTAAAAATAAAATTTACGTGACTTTTGGAAGCCTGGCCTCGGGCTCGCAGGCCTTTTTGGGACTTGCTGGAATGTTGAAGAACTTCTGGAGGAATGTCTGAAGCTGCTGCATGTGGAGCTTTTGTGTTTTTTGACTTGAAAATGATCTGAAATCTTTTCTTCAATCTTTTGGAGAAATTAACTTTTGGAAGGTTTAATAGGCTTTTAATAGTTCTGAAAGATTTCCTTTAATGGGGAAGAGTGAACTTGTTGAACATCTAAAGGGATAGTTTTGTCTTAAAGGTGTGAATAAGACAGAATTACACAGGGTTGGACTGTTTAAGTATACTGTTTAATTTAGATATGTTGCTTACAATGTTCTTTTGCTGGTTTGAGAAACAGATGTAACTTTTTAAGAACCCTAAAATAACCATTCATGTCAGGGCTCCATACTAACATAGTCCCACTGTCCCTGGCATGGTAAAAAATAACACATACTATGGTATTAAAGCTCTTTTGGGGCAACAAATCTGTGTGTGTGGGTGGGGTGAAACCAGTTATGAGTAGGGTTGCAACGGTATGAGATTTTCACGGTATGATAACCGTCTCAGAAAATACCGCGGTATCACGGTTATCACGGTATCACAGTTTGTTACATATATTATTAAACTGACCCTTAAAGAAATTACAACAAAGGCTTTTTGTTCAATGAACTATTTATTGTAGAAACCTGGAACAACTATATAGATAATGTCTCCTTAAAAAAAATAAACTGTACACTAGGGTTGCAACGGTATGAGATTTTCACGGTATGATAACCGTCTCAGAAAATACCGCGGTATCACGGTTATCACGGTATCACAGTTTGTTACATATATTATTAAACTGACCCTTAAAGAAATTACAACAAAGGTTTTTTGTTCAATTAACTATTTATTGTAGAAACCTGGAACAACTATATAGATAATGTCTCCTTAAAAAAATAAACTGTACACCATTAGGTGAAGGAAACCAGGTTTTTCCACTACTCTTAAGGTCATTAAGGGTGTATATAATTATATATATATATATATATATACACACACACACACACGTGTCACACATTACATGTCCTCTAAGAAGTAAAGATCCTGTGTTTAAACTATTCAGTACAATTATTTAAGTTTAAATTATTTAATATCTGATAAACTGAGCCTGGGTCAGTGTCTGATCAACAACTGTTGTAAACGTCCGTTTTACTGCCAAGTTGGTATATAACCAGATAGAGGGGATTTATTTCTGAGTCTGGTTTTAACACATGAAAAACAGGCACGTCAGAATTTGAAAATTAACGCATGTAAATGAATGGCGTCTTTCACATCCAGTCCGGCGAGCACCTTTACACGGACACGTGAATCCGTCGTAGCACGCACTTCACGCCTGTACCTGCGTGCCCAAATTTCGGATAACTCAGCGCTTTTGCGGGCGCTTACCGCATGGGTTGTGCACGACTACAAAGAGGTTTTATTTAGGTTCAGATTAAAATTATAAACTAAACACATACTTTGCGCTGCACAGCGGGGTGGTGTTCTTGGAGATGGGAGAACAGGTTTGACGTATGTCCACCTTTAGCTGTGACTTTACGGCCACATTGATTATAAATCGGATAACCATCCTCGGGTGCGTTCGGCGGGTCTCTGAAATAGTCCCACACTGCTGATTTTAGTTTAGCCTTTTTTAGGCGGACGGAGATTTGTTTAGTCTGATGCACTTTCTGCTGTTCTCACCGCTGTGTGCTGAGCAGCTGAAGCGGAGCAGAGTTGCGCATGCGCGGGTGAGTTTCTCCGCTGCCTTGCGTTTTACCGGTAATAAGCAAACACACACGGTATGATAACCGTGCATTTTAATACCATGGTATACCGTGAAACCGGTTACCGCTGCAACCCTACTGTACACCATTAGGTGAAGGAAACCAGGTTTTTCCACTACTCTTAAGGGCATTAAGGGTGTATAAAAAAAAAAAAAAAAAAAAAAAAAATATATATATATATATATATATATATATATATATATATATATATATATATATATATATATATATATATATATACACACATACACACACACACACACACACACACACACACACGTCACACATTACATGTCCTCTAAGAAGTAAAGATCCTGTGTTTAAACGATTCAGTACAATTATTTAAGTTTAAATTATTTAATATCTGATAAACTGAGCCTGGGTCAGTGTCTGATCAACAACTGTTATAAACGTCCGTTTTACTGCCAAGTTGGTATATAACCAGATACTGCAGAAAGAGGGGATTTATTTCTGACATGATCCTCACAATAGAGATTTCTATTTTAAGGCTTTCACACCGAGTCTGGTTTTAACATATAAAAAACAGGCACGTCAGAATTTGAAAATGAACGCATGTAAATGAATGGCGTCTTTCACATCCAGTCCGGCCAGGACCTTTACACGGACACGTGAATCCATCGTAGCACGCACTTCACGCCTGTACCTGCGTGCCCAAATTTCGGATAACTCAGCGCTTTTGCGGGCGCTTACCGCATGGGTTGTGCACGACTACAAAGAGGTTTTATTTAGGTTCAGATTAAAATTATAAACTAAACACATACTTTGCGCTGCACAGCGGGGTGGTGTTCTTGGAGATGGGAGAACAGGTTTGACGTATGTCCACCTTTAGCTGTGACTTTACGGCCACATTGATTATAAATCGGATAACCATCCTCGGGTGCGTTCGGCGGGTCTCTGAAATAGTCCCACACTGCTGATTTTAGTTTAGCCTTTTTTTAGGCGGACGGAGATTTGTTTAGTCTGATGCACTTTCTGCCGTTCTCACCGCTGTGTGCTGAGCAGCTGAAGCGGAGCAGAGTTGCGCATGCGCGGGTGAGTTTCTCCGCTGGCTTGCGATTTACCGGTAATAAGCAAACACACACGGTATGATAACCGTGCATTTTAATACCATGGTATACCGTGAAACCGGTTACTGCTGCAACCCTAGTTATGAGTTGTTTTAGATGTGAAATATGACTTAGCTTTCCTAATGCTTTAGGATAATAAAGACTTTTTACATAAGAAGTCACGCCTTTTAAAAGCCAATCAGCTTGCTGGTAATTCTACAAATGGAGGAGAGGCACATAGTCAATAAAGTCCAAAGAACTATGACATTGTTTAGAAAAATAAATACACAAATAAATACTTTTAATGTTAAAAAATAAATATGTAATTTAGGGACATTGGCTTTATTTCAAATCAGTGAGACAACTCTTGGGAAAAAGGACCACTTAAAATGTTGAGTTTTTTTATTTTACCAAATTGAAAAACTCTGGAATATAATCAAGAGGAAGATGGATGATCACAAGCCATCAAACTAAACTGAACTGCTTGAATTTTTGTACTAGGAGTAAAGGCATAAAGTTATCCAAAAGCAGTGTGTAAGACTGGTGGAGGAGAACATGATGCCAAGATGCATGAAAACTGTGATTAAAAACCAGGGTTATTCCACCAAATATTGATTTCTGAACTCTTAAAACTTTATGAATATGAATATATTGTTTTCTTTGCATTATTTGAGGTCTGAAAGCTCTGCATCTTTTTTTGTTTTTTCAGCCATTTCTCATTTTCTGCAAATAAATGCTCTAAATGACAATATTTTTATTTGGAATTTGGAAGAAATGTTGTTTGCAGTTATATATCTATATATCTATATATATATATATATATATATATATATATATATATATATATATATATATATATATATATATATATATATATATATTAATGCCCATAAACCTCTAAGTTGGGAGGTGGGAACTCCATGAGTCAATAAGCCATGGATGCCATGACCCTCGATCTTGGTAGGGAACGCCCCAGAATCATCTAGCCATAACCATTACCATAATTTCAAAGTGTCTCCAATTCTTATGCTAGATTATTTCTCTTGCTTTAACACATCAACTTCAAGAACTGATTGTTCACTCACTGCCTAATATATACTGTATTATAGATCCCACCAGGAGCCACTGGAATTAGATAATCAATTAAGTTACTTTCAGCATTCAGTGGTTTTAATATTATGGTAATTTTTTGTACTATATTTAGCTTTGGTCTGTAGTTATGGAGCTCCTGAGGGGAAGGCAGGATCAGGTTAGGTGGGGTTAGTGTGTTCTCATTGATATAATGAGATAATTTAGCTGCTCTTTGCTCTCCAAATAAATGACCTTTGCTGAGACTAATCTCATTCTCATTCCCTCCCTGTTTGAGCGAACCCATCAGAGAAACACTGAGAACAGAAAACCAAAAATACACAGCATTATTTCCATATAATCTTGGTAATGATGTAAGATGCTCTACACATTTCCAAATAGACAATTGTGTGTTTATACATAATTACCTGTATTAATGTTGCCCTGTTCATACTTACCTGCACAGTTCCATAAGAGCACTAGTGGGTAACACTGGTGAATGTGATGCATGAGTATTAACTTAAGGCGTATGTTTTTTGTGTATTTTGTGCCACTACATATTTGTCATAGTTACGTTTTTTTTATCTGTAATTACGATTAGTATGTTCTAGGGCGGGGCTACCTGTATACTGTACAGGCCAACAGTTTGGACACACCTTCTCCTTTTCAATGCGTTTTCTTTATTTATCATGACTATTTACATTGTAGATTCTTTCTGAAGGCATCAAAACACGTGGAGTTTTATGTACTTAACTAAAAAAGGTGAAATAACTAAAAACAAAAAAATGTATATCTTCTAGTTTCTTCAAAATAGCCACCCTTTGCTCTGATTACTGCTTTGCACAATCTTGGCATCATTCTCTCAATGAGCTTCAAGAGGTGGCCACCTGAAATGAAAAGTTTTCCAACAGTCTTGATGGAAGGAGTTCCCAGAGGTGTTTATTAGCGCTTGTTGCCTCTTTGCCTTCTTCACTCTGTGCTCCAGCTCGCCCCAAACCATCTGGATTGGGTTCGGGTCCGGTGACTGGAGGACGGCTAATTTTTTGTTAAGTACATAAAACTCCACATGTGTTCATTCATAGTTTGTATGCCTTTAGTGAGAATCTAATTGAATTTACATTACATTACATAAAATGTGGCAGACGCTTTTGTCGAAAGTGACTTACAATAATGATGCATGTTTAATAATAGAAGTTAAAGGTAAAAAAAATACATTTTTAGACAGGATCTAAAGAAGGCTAAACGAAAGGAAGGGAAGAAGGAAATGATGTTAGAAGTAGTTAGTTTGTTAGAGGTGTTAGGAGAGTAATTTAGTAGCCAAAATGTTGAGTAAAATAGGCTCAAATTTTCATATCTGTTCCAATAATAATAATAAAATAAGTAACAAAAATGCTTATTATGATGTAGATTTAAAAGAATACTGGAAGTAGAATAATAAAAAAAACACCTTCGCTGACCTAGCTAACCACTATAACCCCTTAGAATAGACTGAATTGTCTTTTTTTTTTTGAAGATAGTCAAAGATATCATCTTTTTTATTCAGTTTTTAAAATTCTGCTGGTATTGGTTCCCTTATTTATCTAAAGTTAGGCTGTAGATCTGTGGGATATGAAGGTATGAAGAGCTCACCTGCTGCTGTGTGTCAGATAATACTCAGTAAAGCAGGAATAACGGTTTATTGGGTGCTGTAGAGACGGCTCTGTGTTTTATCCGCTGTGATCTATGTGTCTCGCTGACACGTCTGGTTTAACTGTGTTTAAACTCAGCTGTGATGTAGTTTTGACGTTACATCAACACTGGCATGACATTAAATTAAACAAGCGCTCGGTCGCCAGGTGGGTGAGTTTTCACACAGTGTGGGTACTAATGCAATATGGGCGATTCTCTGAGTCCCCAACTTTACTTTAAACTATTTTAACTTATTATCTATATTTTTAGATATTTTATTTATTTTGCTTTTTGAAACATCAAAATATGTAATTAAACAAACAATCAGTAATAAACAAACAAAGATTTTTTTTTCTAATATGACATATAGTATGTTAAATATAATTATACAGATATGGACCGCCTAATGTGCAACTAGTGGAAAAAAATGTGAACAGCACTTATCTGAGGAGCATCTGAGGAGCTCCTGCTGCTGTTCCTCAATGTATGAGTGTTTTTTATCTGAGTAAAATAGAGAAACAACAGCAAACAGCAATAATTTGCTCAGAAAAAGACGAATGGAACTAAACAATTGATCCACAGCTCAGGTCCAATATTATTAATAATACTTGTATGTTTGAGGAGAGATGTTAAGGGGGCGTGAAGCCAACGTGGGGTGCTGTAATAAAGAATGCATGAGAAATTGGATAGAGGAAACTTTTTTTTTTTAACCTAAATTCCATTTTTTTTGTGGTCAAATTAAGGTTGTCAGGCTCAACACCTTAACCCGGTTGTAAACAATTGTTTAGAAAAAAAAATGAACAATAGTGCTTCTGAAAATTATTTAATTGATAAATTTATAGCGCACCAAATACCATGTAGTGCTACTGAAATATTTTTTGTTATGTAAGAACTAAAACTAAAATGATTTGAAGAATATTGAGATAAATGTATTCAGTATCGCCCAGCCCTAACCTCTATATTACTCAATACTAAACCTAAAATTCCTTTCCCTAATTACCTTACATGATGATTTAGTGATGTGTGATTTTTATGATTTCTAATTGTCTTAAGCTGTAAAATCTATAAAACCTGTAAAACATTAATCTGTATGTCAGCTCAATAAAAGCAGGTATTTTACAACATTAACAGCGGAGGAGGAGCAGTCAGAAGTGCACTCTTGGTGAAGGGTGTGTTCGTCTAAGAGGAGCGGCTTCATAACATTTATTCTCTATCATGTGTGATGAGTAGAGCTTCACAAAATTTAATTTGTTATTTCATATGAAAAATATAGGCATTTGGGGAAAGGTCCACTGTATATAAATTGGTATAGTCTTTTATTTAACTTGTTTTAAACATTTTTTATCAACTTGAATTGATTGATTACTCATTTCAGATTCAGGTAATCAGCTTAGATCAGGGGTGTCCAAACTACGGCCCGCGGGCCATATGCGGCCCGTTTCCTTTTTTGGAGTGGCCCGGGAGGTATTTTAGAAATAGAGTGAAAGTTGGCCCACTGGTAAGCAGGTTTTTATAATGTGAGATTCAAAGTTTAAACACTAGGTGTCAGAAACGGGCCAAAGAGTCTAAAAGCGGAGAGGGTGCGCGTTTCTATCGCAGAAAAACGGGGCAAAGAGTCTAAAAGCGGAGAGAGTGCGCATTTCTAGCACAAAAAACGGGCCAAAGAGTCTAAAAGCGGAGAGGGTGCGCATTTCTAGCGCAAAAAACGGGCCAAAGAGTCTAAAAGCGGAGAGGGTGCGCATTTCTAGCGCAAAAAACGGGCCAAAGAGTCTAAAAGCGGAGAGAGTGCGCGTTTCTAGCGCAAAAAACGGGCCAAAGAGTCTAAAAGCAGAGAAGGTGCGCGTTTCTAGAGCAGAAAAACGGGGCAAAGAGTCCAAAAGCGGAGAGAGTGCGCATTTCTAACGCAGAAAAACGGGGCAAAGAGTCTAAAAGCAGAGAGAGTGCACAGTTTTAGGGCAGAAAAACAGGGTAAAAGTTGCCGTAATTAAGGAGTTTACTTTTAAGAGACATCATGAAATTAAACATCAATTTGAAAAATCTTAGTTTACACAACACTGTCAAAGATAAAGATAGTAAGTCAAGTAAAATGGTGTGTAAATGAAAGTAATCAGGAACATTTATTATTTAAAGTGGTATATTTCATTATTTGTTTTATTATAGAGTCTGTGGCCCATGACTTATATTTCTCCTTCTGGCCCCCAACAAAAAAAGTTTGGGCACCCATGGCTTAGATATATTAATGTACTGTTTCATCTTGATAGTTGACAGATTATGAAGTGGTAGAAAATGTATTCTGAGTGTGATGAGTAATGTGGAACACTTTTGTGTTTGGTTTGGGTCTTCATTTAATTTGATATATGAGAATAGAGCAAACAATGAACTTAAACCTGCAGTTTTTTTTTTGCTGTTTGCTGGCACTCTCACTTTATTCTGGTGGTGGGGGCGGGAGGTGGGAGTGGGTTATTGCAATACGATTTGAAACAAATTAGTCAAAATTTTGGTATAAATTATTGTCTCGATTTGCCATTTTCAACCAAATTTCCAAATATTTAGTGATTCTCTACTAAAACGAGCAGGATTTCCTTTCTTTCTAAACTTTTTTTTTTTTAATTTTTTTTAAGCAATTTTATACATTTTTAAAGCAAATAAATCCAAATTGTGGGTTGAAAATTACTGAAATGAGATGACTAAGTGAGGTGCTTGTATCTAAGTCTGTTATTTGCTAGCAACATTAGCCTAGCATGTCCTGTTGTAAGCTAGATATAGGACATATGTTGGTTATTTGCCTGCATATGGAATCAGTCGTTATTTAAATTTCACAGATTGCCGTTGTGTTGGGCTTTATATACTGTGTGTATATTGCACTAACACTGTAGCACTGAAGCTTCTTTCTGTAGTTGTTCAGTAGTTCTTTGTCTCAGCTGAGTGTGTTTGTGCTGACTGTGTCATTTGGGTCAGTAAAAGTCAGTAATTAAGCTGGAGCTGCTGAACCTGCTCCACTGGAGACGCTGATCCTGACCTTCTTTACGGTTTGTGGTGGCACCCACTTAGCCCACATTCTCTGCTGTTTAACGCTAACTGCGGAACTCTGCTGAAGTCTTTTTTTTTCTCAAGCGTATTGAGTGAACATCCACTATTCTAGAAAAATGCAGGATAATAAAAGTAATCTGATGTCTTATGGTGTTCTCACAACTGTAGTTTGTTTTTCTGGTTTAAATCAGTTAACAAGTTCATTAACTTGGAGCGTTTTCCCCGTTGGTTTGGTTTGGTTTCACACAAGAAAAAACTGTAAGTGCAAAAAATACGTTACAACTGGGGCGGAGCTAGAAATTAAATACAGGAAAAAGGTCCTGTGTTTCAGATTAGCACATACCTTAGTACTAAGCTGTGTGAAGCTGCTTTAAACACTAAATAAATCCTGTAGAGTAATTTAGTTATTTTCAAACATGAGACTAAAAAGTGCTGGTGTGAAAATCAGTGCATAGTTCTCAGTGAATCATAAAAAAAATCTTAAAAAAATTAAACTGCACAATATAATACATATTACTGGTTGTAGTACCAGTTAAAATTTTGCACACACCTATTAATTTAATGTTATATTATTACATTATATATATATATATATATATATATATATATATATATATATATATATATATATATATATATATATATATACTGAAGTCATCCAGACTGTGAAGGAACACATACAGAGTCATGTACTACCTTAAAAGTCTTAAACAAACCAAAATACTCTGTGAATTCTCCGTTCCTGGGGCGGTCCTGATGAGCGCCAGTTTCAGACGGTCTTTGCAACTTCACTTGAGGATATTTTCAAAGTTCTTGAAATGTTTCTTGAAGTTGACTGACCTTCTTTTTTTAGTCATTTTAGTTGAGGAGTCCTTACTTCTCATAATCTGGATTAGAACATTACTCAAATATTCACTATTCACTGTATACCTGTAACTCTACCTCTTCACTACTTTACAACTGATGCTCTCAAACACTTTATTAAGAGACCAGAAATTCAAGTAATTAACTCTTGATGAGTTCAGCACAGCTGTTAACTGAAAGCCTGAATTCCAGGTGACTCTACCTCATAAAACCGACTGAGAAAATCCAGCAGAGATATTCAAAGCTGTCATTAGGCTGGTCACAATAAGATATTTTTTGTGGACGATATATTGTCCTAGAAATTATTGCAATACTCAATATGTTTGTAATTTGAAGACTATTAAATGCCACTGCTTTTTATGCTATTCTGTTATCATTATGTCAATTATATATACACTTTTTAAAGACAACAAAATTTGAATTAATAATTTATTATAAATAGTTTGGGAATGATATACTTATTTCTTCACATACTTTAGTCCACGCTGTGTGTATGGAGTAACAGTTATTGAAGCATGACTGGCTAATATACTGTTCATTTTTATATATGTGAACAAACATACAAATAAACACAATAGACATCAGATAGATATCACGGTAATCCAAAATTATTGAGGTAATGTTCATTTATTGTACGATAAATCAATATTGCAATTATTGTGACAGGCCTAGCTGTCATCTAAGCAAGAGGTGCTACTTTGAAGAATTAAATAATTCTGAGGGATATAATAATATAATATATTATAATATATTTATGCTGGGGACAAAAACGCAATGGGAGATGGGTAAAATGCTCACTCACATTTTACACTTAACTTAGTCTGTGTCTCCAAAAGTACCCAAACACAACAGATTAAATATTTACTCACTAAATATCAGAACTTACTATATTTAAACAACATGTAGACATTTAAATGCCTTGTAAATCTCATTTTTATCTGTTTTCATTGTTTTTAGAGATGGAGAACATTGCAGAAATAATCGCTGACTAATCGACTAATCGAAAAAAATAATCATCAGATTAGTCAAGTAGCAAAATAGTCATTAGTTGCAGGCCTAGTGTTGATTTAAATCCAGTAAATGTAAGGCGTTTGGGGGCGTCGGTGCCAGAGGTTTGAACAGTAGCCAATGTGAAAAGCTACCACTCCGGGTTTCCTGCCTTTGGGGACGGGAGCGGATGTGTCGGGCCCTGGACTCTCGGCTCAGGAGGAAACGGGACGATGAGATCGACCTGCAGCAGTGGAACATACACAAACACACCAGCCTGCCCCCAGTGGACAGGAGGGCACAGAGGATACGCTGGGGTTACTTTCTGTTTCCTCTGCTGTGTAGGGCACACTCCTCCTCACACAACCTTTACTCCTCGGCCACATCCTGCCCTCGCTCTCTCAGAGGGTCACGAACCGCAGTCTTGTCCGTCACTCTGTAAAGGAAGCAGAGAACTCGTACGCTTTTTTCCCCCTGATGTTTCTCCTGGAGGTCATTAAAATTATAAAAAAATTAGGCCTGACATAATAGCTGTTGCATTTTAGAAGATATATTGTCATAAAAAAATATTCTATAATAAACAATATTATTGACATTTTTCATTTTAAAATCAAATAATTCCTCTGATTTATTTATAACATAACAACATATTAATGCACAATCACACTGTTTAAAACAATTCAAACATTTAAACAAAATAAATGTTTAAACATACCAAATAAATAAAATGTAAATAAATAAAATATATGTTTTTATATACCAGCTCATGGCAAAGGCAATGGATAATATTGACAATATATAACATTATATTAATATAACAGCATAGCCATTATGGCTTTTAGAAAAAAGGGGTAAGAAATACTTTATACTTTTATATTTTATATTTTTCATACTTTTACTCTATTTTAAACCCTAGTATCCATACTTCTACCTACAGAGTGATGGATGTGAATACTTTTCACTCCTTTGTTATATACCCAAATATAAATTGCCACTCTGTCCTGAGTCAGTGTGGTTGCTTCCGGTTAAGAGTATGTTGTGCATGATTGGCTGCTGCTGTTTGTTGAGGATAAAGGATTGTATTGCGTATTGTAAGTAAGTATTGTAGGGGCCCTTGGGTTCTGTTAAGATGTTCTACAAATATAGAGAATAGTATATTAATGACCATTATTATACTGGGTGGGTGATTCGGCCCTAGATCACAATATGTTATGGTATTTTTGTGTGGATACTCCTGGCACTATTGCAAAACACTGAATTAAGAATACAGTACTGCAACAAAATAAAAATTAAATTGTATTATTGCATAGAATATGATACGGCACACCCCAACTGAGATATTATACAAAAAAAAAATACAAGAATTTTGTCAGATTTGTAACAGAATTCAGTGATCCTAAATGTCATGATACTAATAATAATACACTCCAAATATCTCCATATATTTTGGATTAAAGTAAAATAAATGATACTGGACTGATCAAATCTGTCTCTAGTAGATACTGTATATAATGGGAAATGAGAACAGTGTATAGGGAGGTATGGGATGATATTTCAGGGTATAATATTGTTCACAATATTCAAAAATGTTGGGGTATTATTGCCTATGATATGATATGGCAGTCGCCTAGTGACTATAGCTGAAATGATATGTATGGCTGTGCTTTTCTGTTTACTGTTTGTGAAATATCATGATGATGATGATATTTGATTGCTTATTCAACAATAGGAGCATTTTAGGAGCATTTCACTGCTGGTGAAGAAGTTCTGGATCATTAATGCTGTTCCATATCATCCCAAAGACGGTGGATCATTGAATTATTGAGTTTCACCAGTTGTTGTAGGCCCTAAAATAATATCACAATATTTTATGGTATTTTCGCGATAATGATATTCTTGGTGATAAGACAAAACATGAAATAAAAATATGTACTGCAACAAAATAGAAATGAGATTTTATTATTGCATACAATGTGATACGGCACACCCCTAACTGAGTTATTATAAAATAATTTTATCAGATTTGTAACAGACGTCATTAATCCAGAATGTCATGATACTAATAATAATGCACTCCAAATATCTCCATATATCCAGGATTAAAGTAAAATAAATGACACTGGACAATATAATCTGTCTCTAGTAGATATATATATTGGTAAAGAAGAACAGTGTGATTTATTTATTTATTTTTTTTGCTAAAAACAGTAAAAAGTAGTACCCTGATGTGATAATTAGGGGTGGGTGATATGGCACGATATTTCAGGGTATAATATCGTTCACAACACAATATTAAAAAATGCTGGGGGTATTATTGTCTAAGATATGATATAGCAGTCGCATGTCATGATGATCTGTTTGCTTATTCATCAGTGGGAGCTTCACCAATGTTGGTGAAGAAGTCCTGGATCACTAATGCTGTTCCAACTCATCCCAGAAGCTGTGGATCATTGAATTATTGAGTTTCACCAGTTGCTGTAGGTGTATTGTGGGTATTATATGGGTATAATAGGTATTCTACCCCTTTAGTTGATTGATACCATTGGACGTGTTGACCTTGGACACTGTGTAGTTCTAATGAGAGCCACAAGGAGTTAAACTAGGCCTCTGTAAGCTGTGTCCTGATGTTCTTCTTGTTGTTCAAGGTCGCCCGCATGTTCTACACATCATGTTAGAGTCAGAGCTCTGCAGGGACCGTGCTCCGATGCCTGTTTTCTTGAGACAAGTCAGCCGACTCAGGATGGTTTACAACAGCAATGGCGTGTTTATTCCTCTGCCGTGGCCGTGTCAGTCAGACTCAGCCTAACATTAACATGATGTGGACCTGCAGTCAGCGAGATGTTCCTGCTCGGCTCGGCTCTGCTCGGCTCTGAGGACCGGAGAGGTTCTCCGTGATTGGGTCTGGCGCAGAGCACCCTGTAATCACATTACTGGGCCTGCCAGCAGACATCAGAATCTTTCATTAGAATCGCATTAAGGCCGCAGTGAGCTCATGCGAGAGGAAGCTTTGCTTTTTTAGGAGAAGAAATGCGAGCTGATAATGGAAGGAGTGAAACTGTGTCTGTGTGCGTTTCAGAGCAGATTTAGGACTTTGGGGAGCGACTTTAGGTGGATGTTTGTTTGGACTCTTAAGTTGTTTTACAGCTATGGAGTAAATCATATTTTCAGAGGATGCACTGATTCATAAGCTTGATACCTGATACCACTGTTACATGAATTAAACCATACAGGTCTGGAAAAAAAAAATGAGCGCCGCTCACTTAAAAAGGATGAGTGTCTTTGCTTTTACCAAGTTGAATCCTCTGGCATATAATCAAGAGGAAGATAGATAATCTTAAGCCATCAAGCCAAGCTGAACTGCTTGAATTTTTGCATTTGTGCTGAACTTCTTGAATTGTATTAGTGCTGTCATGATAAATTACATTATAAACTTATTGTACAACAAATAAACATTACCTTAATAACATTTGATAATGGTGATATCTTGTTTCGTTTATTTGTATTCTTGTTAACATATGTAAAGGTGTAGGGATGGACGTTTTGGCCTTAAAATAATATCTCAATATTGAATGGTATTTTCACGATTACTCTTAACTCTTAGAGATGAAACGTGTTTCTTTGAAGTAATAGAACATACAAGTCTTGCTTTAAATTTTTATAAACCTTTCCTAACCTTTAAAAGCGCTTTTATTGTGGTAATTTCTGCCTCTGCAGCTCCCTCTCAGATTCAACTGTGCTATAGGTGAGGATGATGTTTCCGAGCACTCTGGTACCCAGACACTCATAATATGCAGATCAGTCAATCAGTAATACCGCCCCCCATGTGACGTCCAATCATCTGGGTCTCACCGCTATCAGAGGTACACTGCTGCTGCAGCTCAGCCAGTCAGCACTCCCTCCTGCCCTACCTCTAAACCCATACATCACCCAGTGCCCCTCCCAAACTACTCCCATTTTTGAGCCTTTTTAAAATTTAAGCTAAAGGGGGTTTAGTGGGGTTTAGTGGGGTTTAGTGTCCCTTTAAGACAGCAAATGCACTCTGGTGCTCTTCTTCTTAGTGCTGCACTCACTGAACCAAACAGTCAGGCTTATCCTTTGCCATGTAAATGTAGAAATTTGAATACTCCTGATTGTGAGAACTTGCATTTGAGTAGCGATGGATTGATCCAGTTCAGTATTTGAGTTTAGTTTAACTATGTAAAGTTATGATCTCTGTAGGGTCATGCCTCAACTATATCTGAAGCCTGTTTGAACACACTGTCCACTGTCTTTAGGACATGATGGAGATATCACTGTGTTAGCCAGTTAGCCATTTAACTGTTAGGCTCTATAGTACATTGAATAAAGCTAATTACCTCTGTGTAACACCAACTTTTGAATTGACTTTGCAGTTTAGCTGCTTTTAACTGTACTGTCTGGGACATGATGCAGTTTATTGTTGTCTAAAATAGTGTTAGGCCTATCACAATTCTTATCTTATTTAGATATCTAGATAAGATATCTTATCTTATTTATTTATTTTTTATTTATTCCTATTTATTTTTCCTTTACAATTAACTTATTTACTTTGTGATCTGTATGTGTGTTTTATATTCTGTGAACCTGAGCAATGGAACTTATTGTAGTGTAATTATTCTGCTTCCCAATGTTCAATGTCAATGATTTACTCAAAAAAAAAAAAAAAATATATATATATATTATAAGAAATAGTGCATTTAAATTGTTGGTAGCCAAATCAGTAGGAAGGTCATTCAGATTAGTCCATTAGTCCATGTCCATTTATAAATACAGTACATGTCAAAGGTTTAAACACACTTCTTCTCATTCAATGTGTTTTATTTATTTTTATGTTTTTTACACTGTACATTTATTATGGAAGACGATATTAAAGCTATACAGGAAGACATTGTTGAATTATTTTGTAAACAAAAGTGTAAAACAATCCAGAACATGTTTTATTTCACTTTAGATTCTTCTAAGTAGCACATTTATCTTTGAGGACAGATCGGCACACTCTTGGTTTTAATTTTAATCTCAGTGTTTTCATGAGGGAGAGTCACCTGGAATAGTTTTCTCGGCGTCTTGAAGGAAGGAGTTCCTGGAGGTGCTGAACAATAGCTGCTGCTTTTCCTTCACGCTGTGAAGCTCCAGCTCATCCCAATTAAATCACCTCATATCACCATCTCAGTTCATCAGGTTTAGATCAGGAGATTAATGTGGAGGATTAACACTTTTTTTTTTACTGTTTACTACAGAATTCTATATGTGTCCTTTCATCGTTTTCATGCCTTTATTATTAATCTACAATGTAGCTTTCATTTCCAGGCTCTTCCACTGTGTTATAATATCACTGCCAGTTGGCTGTGGAATATTTAGTAGTGAGTAGTGAAATTTCACGACTGGACTTGTTGTACAGGTGCTGCATCCTATAACTGAGCTCCTGAGAGCCTGAGACCCATTCTTTCACTAATGTTTGTAGAAGCAGTTCCAGCATGCCTAGCTGCTGCTTTTATTATTATACACCTGTGAACGTGGAAGTGATTTGAACACCTGAGTTTAATGATTTGGATGGGTGAAGTAGGGGTGGGCAATATTATATCGTATACAATATATTGTGACACAGAAATATCATGATATTAAAAATCCATATCGTGATAATAGGGCTGTTCTGTCTTAAAAATAGTCTATAATTTACTGTGAAGCTTTAGGTGTATTTATTGTATAATTGTTTAGTTGTCAGTTTATATGCATGCACTAAATATTCTGCAATATTATTTACTGCATTATATTGTTTTATGCTGTATTATTTATTTTGCCACATTATGATTATTCTGTTATACTATTATACTATATTCCTGAAATGAATAAATTATTTTATTTTTTTTCTATATCGTATTGTTATCGCAAAAATACCCTGAAATATTGTGATATTATTTTAGAGCCATATCGCCCACCCCTAGGGTGAACAAATACTTTTGCCAATATAGTGCATGTTAAATTTTAATGATTTAAAGAAAACACCTTTAACACGTTAAAAAATGTAAATCTACACACTCCTATCTGTTTTACAAAACAGCAGTGCTTATCCTATAGCCTCCAGTCTGCATTCTCTGACGTCCTTTAGAGGATTTAAGTTAAATAATGATTACACATCATTAGGAGTTTACGTAGGTCTTTAAATTGAAAACAATGACGCTTTATGTATCAGAAATGTGTGACAGCCAGCCAAAATATGCTTTAGCTCACTCTTTAATTAACATTATTATAAATCCTTTCACTGTTACAAGAACCATTTTCTGTGTATACTACTGTACAGAATAGCTTTTGCTTAGTATGTCCAGTTATTGTACTTTATATAATACATTAAAAAGCAGCAGTAGGAGAAATACTGGAGTGTCTTCTAATAAAAAACGTCAAAAAGAGAATAACAATGACAGAATGACAATAAATATAAAAAATAATGATGATAATGATGATGACTGATGATGATGATGATAAAGTATCAGAACATTGCTGCCCCTTGTCACACACACAGCGCTGTGAGAAAGAGGAGAAAGAGGCCCCAGGAGAGGAAAACAGTGAGAGAGAGAGAGAGAGAGAGAAGGAGAGAGAGAGACAGAGACAGAGAGAGAGAGAGAGAGAGAGACAGAGAGAGACAGAGAGAGACAGAGAGAGAGAGAGAGAGAGAGAGAGAGAGAGAGAGAGAGAGAGAGATAGCAAGTGGAGCTGGAACGACTGGAAAAGAAACGTCACGGAATGGAACAGGAAGGATCTGGGAAAAAGTTCAACATGTAAACACTGTCCCGCTCTCAGCCAACCAGCAAGGGGTTAACTGTTACCTCTCCAGCCAATCAGATAACAGCACTACAATAATAATGGCTGTAAAAATAACAATAATAATAACAATACCATTAATACATCCCCCTCACACATGCCAGAGTCCACAGAGCGGCGTGGGGTGATAAGTGTGGAACTTAGTGAATGTGTTTAATCACATCGAGCTTCTCTGACTCAACTGAAGGATAAAAATACTGTATACAAATAGTGGAGTCCAAAATGTTCTGCACTGTAGATTAATACTAAAGTCATCCAAACTATGTAGAAAAATATATGGAATTATTTAACAAACAAAAAAGTGTTAAACAAACCAGAATTTGTTTCATATTTTAGATACTTCAAAGTAGCCCCTTTTGCTTAGATGACAGTTCTGCACATCTCTGCTGGATTTTCTTAATCAGTTTTATGAGGTAGAGTCACCTGGAATTCAGGCTTTCAGTTAACAGCTGTGCTGAACTCGTCAAGAGTTAATTACTTGAATTTCTTGTCTCTTAATAAAGTGTTTGAGAGCATCAGTTAAAGTAAAGTAGTGAAGAGGTAGAGTTACAGCTACACAGTGAATAGTGAATATTTAAGTAATGTTCTAATGGAGATTATGAGAAGCAAGAAATACTCAACTAAGTAAAGAAAAAAAATGACTTTAAGAAATGAAGGTCAGTCAATTTTAAAAGTTGCAGTTGCAAAGACCATTTAAATGTTGTGATGAAACTGACACTCATCAGGACCGCCCCAGGAAATGAAGAGCAAGTTTCCTCTGTTTTACAGAATAAATTAATCAGAGTTACCAGCCTCAGAAACCACAAGTTAACAGCTTTTCAGAAAAGAGTATTTTGGTTTGTTTAACATTTTTTCTGGATTTACAAAAAAAACATTGAAAAAGTGTGTCCAAACTTTTGACTGGTACTATCTGTGTTTTCTTTCTGTATCTGTAGTTTATGAATTATCATTAACAGTACTACACGTTTCATGTTAAAAGCTATATGAAAATCAATAAAATTCTATATTATAGAGAAGCAGCACTAATAAATAGATTAGAAGGACTGAAATACTGAACCTGAAGATAACTGCAATACTAAAGTCATATTAAGTATCCATAACATTTCCCATAAACTGGCAAAAGAGGGAACAATTGTCATAAAAAAAAAAAAACTGGTGTTGTGTTCAGATACTATCTGCCGTGTTTCTATCTTGGCAGCAGGAAATACACATGCGCCACTGACTGATTAAAACCCTGACAACAGTCTCAGCTCAGTATCTGTCTCTGCT
This sequence comes from Astyanax mexicanus, assembly GCF_023375975.1. NCBI lineage: Eukaryota > Metazoa > Chordata > Actinopteri > Characiformes > Acestrorhamphidae > Astyanax > Astyanax mexicanus. Next base: position 50,427,765 of record NC_064414.1, read on the forward strand.
GAGACGCACAAAAGCAATATGCTATTAAGATAAGAACATGCCAAAGTCAGAGCTCTTAAAGCGAATGGAAAGTGACACACTGATTGGTTATTTTTTATGTTATTTTACTCTCAAAACACCCATGATTGATTAAGGTAATTAGAACATGCCTTTTGCACGTTTCAAGATGCACACTCTAGTAGGGCTGGACCCGAATATTCGGGTATTCGGATATTCGTTCGTTGAGTAGGTATTCGGTTTTTAAGTTGGCTTTGGAAAAGCCAACTTATTGTTCTTCGTTTTCTTCTTATTAAGTTGGCTTGGAAAAGCCAACTTATTGTTCTTCGTAATCTTCTTCTTCTTATTATTATTATTCCGCGCTTTTTTTGTTGTACGCTACTCCTCCTACAGCTTTTGACGTAGAACCACGAAATTTTACAGTATCGTAGGACCTATAGCGGTTCAGGTTGCTTGTGCTTTTTGAAGCGATATATCGTACGGTTTTCATAAAAACTTCGTAAACGTACGCATTTTTTTCCCATAGGAATGAATGGGGCCAAATTTTAAACGTCCGTAACTGCCACAATTTTTGAGATACGAGCACCAAATTCGGCGAGCTTATAGATCTTATCGAGATCTTTAAATTAATAGCAGGTTGCGAAGTGATACGACGTACGGTTTTCGTACAAATGTCGTACGAAGTTTTCCCATAGAAATGAATGGGGGGCTCAGAGTTCCATCTCACACACGAGCAGCTCTGCGCACGGAACCCCTTCTCTCCCCTGCTCCTCCAGTACTGTGAGTGTATGGAGGAGCTGCTGTATGGAGCAGCTATCAGTCAAAAGTTTGGACACCCCGGCACCCCAGCCAGGGCTTAGCAACCACCTAATAACTGCTTAGCAACCACCTTAGCAACCACCTGGAAAACGTTAGCAACTGCCTAGCAACCACTTAGCAACCACTTTAGAAATGATAGCAACTGCCTAGCAACCAGTTAGCAACCACTTAGCAACCACCTGGAAAACGTTAGCAAATGCCTAGCAACCACTTAGCAACCACTTTAGAAATGATAGCAACTGCCTAGCAACCACTCAGCAACACCTTAACAACCACTAGGAAAACGTTAGCAACTGCCTAGCAACCACTTAGCAACCACCTTAGAATCGATAGCAACTGCCTAGCAAGCACTTAGCAACACCTTAACAACCACTAGGAAAATGTTAGCAACTGCCTAGCAACCACTTTAGAAATTATAGCAACTGCCTAGCAACCAGTTAGCAACCACTTAGCAAACACCTGGAAAACGTTAGCAACTGCCTAGCAACCACTTAGCAACAGCTTAACAACCACTAGGAAAACGTTAGCAACCACTTAGCAACCACCTTAGAAACGATAGCAACTGCCTAGCAACCACTTTAGAAATGATAGCAACAGCCTAGCAACCACTTACCAACACCTTAGCAACCATTAGGAAAACGTTAGCAACTGCCTAGCAACCACTTAGCAACCACTTTAGAAATGACAGCAACTGCCTAGCAACCACCTAGCAACACCTTAGCAACCACCCCAGATACCATAGCAACACCTTAGCAACCACCTAGCAACACCTTAGCAACCACCTAGCAACCACCTAGCAACACCTTAGCAACCACCCCGGTTACCATAGCAACACCTTAGCAACCACCTAGCAATACCTTAGCAACCACCTAGCAACCACTTAGCAACCACCTAGCAACCACCTAGCAACACCTTAGCAACCATCCCAGATACCATAGCAACACCTTAGCAACCACCTAGCAACACCTTAGCAACCACCTAGCAACCACCTAGCAACACCTTAGCAACCACCCGGGATACCATAGCAACACCTTAGCAACCACCTAGCAACACCTAGCAACCACCCCGGATACCATAGCCACACCTTAGCAACCACCTAGCAACACCTTAGCAACCACCCCGGATACCATAGCAACACCTTAGCAACCACCTAGCAACACCTTAGCAACCACCTAGCAACCACTTAGCAACCAACCTGGATACCATAGCAACACCCTAGCAACCACCTAGCAACACCTTAGCAACCACCCCAGGTACCATAGGAACACCTTAGCAACCGCATAGCAACACCTTAGCAACCACCTAATAACTGCTTAGCAACCACCTTAGCAACCACCTGGAAAACGTTAGCAACTGCCTAGCAACCACTTAGCAACACCTTAGCAACCACCTGGAAAACGTTAGCAACTGCCTAGCAACCACTTAGCAACTGCCTAGCAACCACTTGGAAAACGTTAGCAACTGCCTAGCAACCACTTAGCAACTGCCTAGCAACCACCTGGAATACGTTAGCAACTGCCTAGCAACCACTTAGCAACCACCTGGAAAACGTTAGCAACTGCCTAGCAACCACTGAGCAACCACCTGGAAAACGTTAGCAACTGCCTAGCAACCACTTAGCAACTGCCTAGCAACCACCTGGAATACGTTAGCAACTGCCTAGCAACCACTTAGCAACCACCTGGAAAACGTTAGCAACTGCCTAGCAACAACTTAGCAACTGCCTAGCAACCACCTGGAAAATGTTAGCAACTGCCTAGCAACCACTTAGCAACCACCTGGAAAAAGTTAGCAACTGCCTAGCAACCACTTAGCAACTGCCTAGCAACCACTTGGAAAACGTTAGCAACTGCCTAGCAACCACTTAGCAACTGCCTAGCAACCACCTGGAAAACGTTAGCAACTGCCTAGCAACCACTTAGCAACCACCTGGAAAACGTTAGCAACTGCCTAGCAACCACTTAGCAACTGCCTAGCAACCACTTGGAAAACGTTAGCAACTGCCTAGCAACCACTTAGCAACTGCCTAGCAACCACCTGGAATAGGTTAGCAACTGCCTAGCAACCACTTAGCAACCACCTGGAAAACGTTAGCAACTGCCTAGCAACCACTGAGCAACCACCTGGAAAACGTTAGCAACTGCCTAGCAACCACTTAGCAACTGCCTAGCAACCACCTGGAATACGTTAGCAACTGCCTAGCAACCACTTAGCAACCACCTGGAAAACGTTAGCAACTGCCTAGCAACAACTTAGCAACTGCCTAGCAACCACTTAGCAACCACCTGGAAAACGTTAGCAACTGCCTAGCAACCACTTAGCAACTGCCTAGCAACCACTTGGAAAACGTTAGCAACTGCCTAGCAACCACTTAGCAACTGCCTAGCAACCACCTGGAAAACGTTAGCAACTGCCTAGCAACCACTTAGCAACCACCTGGAAAACGTTAGCAACTGCCTAGCAACCACTTAGCAGCTGCCTAGCAACCACCTGGAATATGTTAGCAACTACCTAGCAACCACTTAGCAACCACCTGGAAAATGTTAGCAACTGCCTAGCAACCACTTAGCAACTGCCTAGCAACCACTTGGAAAACGTTAGCAACTGCCTAGCAACCACTTAGCAACTGCCTAGCAACACCTCAGCAACCACCCCAGATACTATAGCAACACCTTAGCTTAGTTTTTAGATTTCAGCATGTAACCAAAAGTTTTAGATTTCAGCACTTAACCAAATTTTTTTAGATTTCAACATTTAACCAAAAGTTTTTAGATTTCAGCATTTAACCAAAAGTTTCGAGATTTCAACATAAAAACCAACGTTTTAAGATTTCAGCGTTTAACCAAAAGTTTTTAGATTTCAGCTGTTAAACAAACGTTTTAAGATTTCAGTGTTTAACCAAAAGTTTTTGGATTTCAGCATCTTACAAAACATTTCTAGATGTAAGCAATTAACCAAAGGTTTTTAGATTTCAGCGTTTAACCAAATGTTTTTAGATTCAAGCGTTTAACCAAACGTTTTTAGATTACAGCGTTTTTGGTATTTAGCTTTTAGCCAAAAGTTAACAGCATAGCAACGACTCTTCACACTCTTCAGACAGAAACAGCTTTTTAAGTTTCTGTCAACCATTTTAACTTTTCAACGTTATTAGTGCTCTTTTCCAAGCCAACTTAAAGTTCGTTCACGAACTTTGCCTTTTCTAGTTAAGTTGGCTTTGGAAAAGCCAACTTATTGTTCTTCGTTTTCTTCTTATTATTAAGTTGGCTTGGAAAAGCCAACTTATTGTTCTTCGTAATCTTCTTATTATTAAGTTGGCTTGGAAAAGCCAACTTATTGTTCTTCGTAATCTTCTTATTATTATTATTATTATTATTATTCCGCGCTTTTTTTGTTGTACGCATCTCCTCCTACAGCTTTTGACGTAGAATCACGAAATTTTACAGTATCGTAGTACCTATAGCGGTTCAGGTTGCTTGTGCTTTTTGAAGCGATATATCGTACGGTTTTCGTAAAAACTTCGTAAACGTACGCATTTTTTTCCCATAGGAATGAATGGGGCCAAATTTTAAACGTCCGTAACTGCCACAATTTTTGAGATACGAACACCAAATTCGGCGAGCTTATAGATCTTATCGAGATCTTTAAATTAATAGCAGGTTGCGAAGTGATACGATGTACGGTTTTCGTACAATTGTCGTACGAAGTTTTCCCATAGAAATGAATGGGGAGCCCAGAGTTCCATCTCACACACGAGCAGCTCTGCGCACGGAACCCCTTCTCTCCCCTGCTCCTCCAGTACTGTGAGTGTATGGAGGAGCTGCTGTATGGAGCAGCTATCAGTCAAAAGTTTGGACACCCCGGCACCCCAGCCAGGTTTTAGCAACCACCTATTAACTGCTTAGCAACCACTTAGCAACACCTTAGCAACCACCTGGAAAACGTTAGCAACTGCCTAGCAACCACTTAGCAACAACTTAGCAACCACTTTAGAAATTATAGCAACTGCCTAGCAACCAGTTAGCAACCACTTAGCAAACACCTGGAAAACGTTAGCAACTGCCTAGCAACCACTTAGCAACTGCCTAGCAACCACTTGGAAAACGCTAGCAACTGCCTAGCAACCACTTAGCAACTGCCTAGCAACCACCTGGAATACGTTAGCAACTGCCTAGCAACCACTTAGCAACCACCTGGAAAACATTAGCAACTGCCTAGCAACCACTGAGCAACCACCTGGAAAACGTTAGCAACTGCCTAGCAACCACTTAGCAACTGCCTAGCAACCACCTGGAATACGTTAGCAACTGCCTAGCAACCACTTAGCAACCACCTGGAAAACGTTAGCAACTGCCTAGCAACAACTTAGCAACTGCCTAGCAACCACCTGGAATACGTTAGCAACTGCCTAGCAACCACTTAGCAACCACCTGGAAAACGTTAGCAACTGCCTAGCAACAACTTAGCAACTGCCTAGCAACCACCTGGAAAACGTTAGCAACTGCCTAGCAACCACTTAGCAACCACCTGGAAAACGTTAGCAACTGCCTAGCAACCACTTAGCAACTGCCTAGCAACCACCTGGAAAACGTTAGCAACTGCCTAGCAACCACTTAGCAACCACCTGGAAAACGTTAGCAACTGCCTAGCAACCACTTAGCAACCACCTGGAAAACGTTAGCAACTGCCTAGCAACCACTTAGCAGCTGCCTAGCAACCACCTGGAATATGTTAGCAACTACCTAGCAACCACTTAGCAACCACCTGGAAAACGTTAGCAACTGCCTAGCAACCACTTAGCAACTGCCTAGCAACCACTTGGAAAACATTAGCAACTGCCTAGCAACCACTTAGCAACTGCCTAGCAACCACCTGGAAAACGTTAGCAACTGCCTAGCAACCACTTAGCAACCACCTGGAAAACGTTAGCAACTGCCTACCAACCGCTTAGCAACCACCTGGAAAACGTTAGCAACTGCCTAGCAACCACTTAGCAACTGCCTAGCAACCACCTGGAATATGTTAGCAACTGCCTAGCAACCACTTAGCAACCACCTGGAAAACGTTAGCAACTGCCTAGCAACCACTTAGCAACTGCCTAGCAACCACCTGGAATACGTTAGCAACTGCCTAGCAACCACTTAGCAACCACCTGGAAAACGTTAGCAACTGCCTAGCAACCACTTAGCAACTGCCTAGCAACCACCTGGAATATGTTAGCAACTGCCTAGCAACCACTTAGCAACCACCTGGAAAACGTTAGCAACTGCCTAGCAACCACTAAGCAACTGCCTAGCAACCACTTGGAAAACGTTAGCAACTGCCTAGCAACCACTTAGCAACTGCCTAGCAACCACCTGTTATATGTTAGCAATTGCCTAGCAACTAGTTAGCAACAGCTTAGCAACCACCTGGAAAACATTAGCAATTGCCTAGCAACAGCTTAGCAACCTTTTCAGAAATAATAGCAACCGGCTAGCAACACATTAGCAATCAAAAGTTTAACCAAAAGTTTTACGATTTCAGCATTTAAACAAGCGTTTTTAGATTTCAGCGTTTAACCAAACGTTTTTAGATTTCAGCGTTTAATCAAACGTTTTTAGATTTCAGCGTTTAACCAAATGTTTTTAGATTTCAGCGTTTAACCAAACGTTTTTAGATTTCAGCGTTTAATCAAACATTTTTAGATTTCAGCGTTTAGCCAAATGTTTTTAGATTTCAGCGTTTTTAGCATTTAGCGTTAACAGCAAATCAATGACTCTTCACACTCTTCAGACGGAAAAAGCTTAGCAACCATTTTAACTTTTTAACGTTATTAGCGTTCTTTTCCAAGCCAACTTAAAGTTCGTTCACGAACTTTACCTTTTCTAGTTATTATTATTATTCCGCGCTTTTTTTGTTGTACGCATCTCCTCCTACAGCTTTTGACGTAGAATCACGAAATTTTACAGTATCGTAGTACCTATAGCGGTTCAGGTTGCTTGTGCTTTTTGAAGCGATATATCGTACGGTTTTCGTAAAAACTTCGTAAACGTACGCATTTTTTTCCCATAGGAATGAATGGGGCCAAATTTTAAACGTCCGTAACTGCCACAATTTTTGAGATACGAACACCAAATTCGGCGAGCTTATAGATCTTACCGAGATCTTTAAATTAATAGCAGGTTGCGAAGTGATACGACGTACGGTTTTCGTACAATTGTCGTACGAAGTTTTCCCATAGAAATGAATGGGGAGCCCAGAGTTCCATCTCACACACGAGCAGCTCTGCGCACGGAACCCCTTCTCTCCCCTGCTCCTCCAGTACTGTGAGTGTATGGAGGAGCTGCTGTATGGAGCAGCTATCAGTCAAAAGTTTGGACACCCCGGCACCCCAGCCAGGTTTTAGCAACCACCTATTAACTGCTTAGCAACCACTTAGCAACACCTTAGCAACCACCTGGAAAACGTTAGCAACTGCCTAGCAACCACTTAGCAACAACTTAGCAACCACTTTAGAAATTATAGCAACTGCCTAGCAACCAGTTAGCAACCACTTAGTAAACACCTGGAAAACGTTAGCAACTGCCTAGCAACCACTTAGCAACTGCCTAGCAACCACTTGGAAAACGCTAGCAACTGCCTAGCAACCACTTAGCAACTGCCTAGCAACCACCTGGAATACGTTAGCAACTGCCTAGCAACCACTTAGCAACCACCTGGAAAACATTAGCAACTGCCTAGCAACCACTGAGCAACCACCTGGAAAACGTTAGCAACTGCCTAGCAACCACTTAGCAACTGCCTAGCAACCACCTGGAATACGTTAGCAACTGCCTAGCAACCACTTAGCAACCACCTGGAAAACGTTAGCAACTGCCTAGCAACAACTTAGCAACTGCCTAGCAACCACCTGGAAAACGTTAGCAACTGCCTAGCAACCACTTAGCAACCACCTGGAAAACGTTAGCAACTGCCTAGCAACCACTTAGCAACTGCCTAGCAACCACCTGGAAACGTTAGCAACTGCCTAGCAACCACTTAGCAACCACCTGGAAAACGTTAGCAACTGCCTAGCAACCACTTAGCAGCTGCCTAGCAACCACCTGGAATACGTTAGCAACTACCTAGCAACCACTTAGCAACCACCTGGAAAATGTTAGCAACTGCCTAGCAACCACTTAGCAGCTGCCTAGCAACCACCTGGAATACGTTAGCAACTGCCTAGCAACCACTTAGCAACCACCTGGAAAACGTTAGCAACTGCCTAGCAACAACTTAGCAACTGCCTAGCAACCACCTGGAAAACGTTAGCAACTGCCTAGCAACCACTTAGCATCCACCTGGAAAACATTAGCAACTGCCTAGCAACCACCTGGAAAATGTTAGCAACTGCCTAGCAACCACTTAGCAACTGCCTAGCAACCACTTGGAAAACATTAGCAACTGCCTAGCAACCACTTAGCAACTGCCTAGCAACCACCTAGAAAACGTTAGCAACTGCCTAGCAACCACTTAGCAACCACCTGGAAAACGTTAGCAACTGCCTACCAACCGCTTAGCAACCACCTGGAAAACGTTAGCAACTGCCTAGCAACCACTTAGCAACTGCCTAGCAACCACCTGGAATACGTTAGCAACTGCCTAGCAACCACTTAGCAACCACCTGGAAAACGTTAGCAACTGCCTAGCAACCACTTAGCAACTGCCTAGCAACCACCTGGAATATGTTATCAACTGCCTAGCAACCACTTAGCAACCACCTGGAAAACGTTAGCAACTGCCTAGCAACCACTAAGCAACTGCCTAGCAACCACTTGGAAAACATTAGCAACTGCCTAGCAACCACTTAGCAACTGCCTAGCAACCACCTGTTATATGTTAGCAATTGCCTAGCAACCAGTTAGCAACACCTTAGCAACCACCTGGAAAACATTAGCAATTGCCTAGCAACAGCTTAGCAACCTTTTCAGAAATAATAGCAACCGCCTAGCAACACATTAGCAATCAAAAGTTTAACCAAAAGTTTTACGATTTCAGCATTTAAACAAGCGTTTTTAGATTTCAGCGTTTAACCAAACGTTTTTAGATTTCAGCGTTTAATCAAACGTTTTTAGATTTCAGCGTTTAACCAAATGTTTTTAGATTTCAGCGTTTAACCAAACGTTTTTAGATTTCAGCGTTTAATCAAACATTTTTAGATTTCAGCGTTTAACCAAATGTTTTTAGATTTCAGCGTTTAACCAAACGTTTTTAGATTTCAGCGTTTAATCAAACATTTTTAGATTTCAGCATTTAACCAAATGTTTTTAGATTTCAGCGTTTTTAGCATTTAGCGTTAACAGCAAATCAATGACTCTTCACACTCTTCAGACGGAAAAAGCTTAGCAACCATTTTAACTTTTTAACGTTATTAGCGTTCTTTTCCAAGCCAACTTAAAGTTCGTTCACGAACTTTACCTTTTCTAGTTAAGTTGGCTTGGAAAAGCCAACTTATTGTTCTTCGTAATCTTCTTATTTTTATTATTATTATTATTATTATTCTCGCCACGTTTTATAAACAACTACTCCTCCTAGAGCTTTCGAGCTAGAACCACGAAACTTCACACGATGGTAGAACTTATAGCCGCGGGGTGTGCTTGTGCTTTTTGGAGCGATACATCGTACGATTTTCGTAAAAACTTCGTAAACGTACGCCCTTTTTCCCATAGACAATGAACTAGGAGAATTTTGAACGGCCGTGAACGTCACAATATTTAAGATATGAAGCTGAAATTCGGATGACCTATAGAACTTATTGAGTTCTTTCCGAAAATATGCTTTACGAAACGATACGTCGTACGGATTTCGTACAAATGTCGTACGAAGTCTCCCCATAGAAATGAATGGGGGGCCCAGAGTTCTAACTCGCACACGAGCAGCTCTGCGCACGGAACCCCTTCTCTCCCCTGCTCCTCCAGTACTGTGAGTGTATGGAGGAGCTGCTGTATGGAGCAGCTATCAGTCAAAAGTTTGGACACCCCGGCAGCCCAGCCAGGGTTTAGCAACCACCCATTAACTGCTTAGCAACCACCTTAGCAACCACCTGGAAAACCTTCACAACTGCCTAGCAACCACTTAGCAACACCTTAGCAACCACCTGGAAAACGTTAGCAACTACCTAGCAACCACTTAGCAACACCTTAGCAACCACCTGGAAAATGTTAACAACTGCCTAGCAACCACTTAGCAACACCTTAGCAACCACCTGGAAAACGTTAGCAACTGCCTAGCAACCACTGAGCAACCACCTGGAAAACGTTAGCAATTGCCTAGCAACCACTTAGCAACTGCCTAGCAACCACCTTGAAAATGTTAGCAACTGCCTAGCAACCACTTAGCAGCCACCTGGAAAACGTTAGCAACTGCCTAGCAACCACTTAGCAACTGCCTAGCAACCACTTGGAAAACGTTAGCAACTGCCTAGCAACCACTTAGCAACTGCCTAGCAACCACCTGGAAAACGTTAGCAACTGCCTAGCAACCACTTAGCAACCACCTGGAAAACGTTAGCAACTGCCTAGCAACCACTTAGCAACTGCCTAGCAACCACTTGGAAAACGTTAGCAACTGCCTAGCAACCACTTAGCAACTGCCTAGCAACCACCTGGAATACGTTAGCAACTGCCTAGCAACCACTTAGCAACCACCTGGAAAACGTTAGCAACTGCCTAGCAACCACTGAGCAACCACCTGGAAAACGTTAGCAACTGCCTAGCAACCACTTAGCAACTGCCTAGCAACCACCTGGAATACGTTAGCAACTGCCTAGCAACCACTTAGCAACCACCTGGAAAACGTTAGCAACTGCCTAGCAACAACTTAGCAACTGCCTAGCAACCACCTGGAAAATGTTAGCAACTGCCTAGCAACCACTTAGCAACCACCTGGAAAACGTTAGCAACTGCCTAGCAACCACTTAGCAACTGCCTATCAACCACTTGGAAAACGTTAGCAACTGCCTAGCAACCACTTAGCAACTGCCTAGCAACCACCTGGAAAACGTTAGCAACTGCCTAGCAACCACTTAGCAACCACCTGGAAAACGTTAGCAACTGCCTAGCAACCACTTAGCAACTGCCTAGCAACCACTTGGAAAACGTTAGCAACTGCCTAGCAACCACTTAGCAACTGCCTAGCAACCACCTGGAATACGTTAGCAACTGCCTAGCAACCACTTAGCAACCACCTGGAAAACGTTAGCAACTGCCTAGCAACCACTGAGCAACCACCTGGAAAACGTTAGCAACTGCCTAGCAACCACTTAGCAACTGCCTAGCAACCACCTGGAATACGTTAGCAACTGCCTAGCAACCACTTAGCAACCACCTGGAAAACGTTAGCAACTGCCTAGCAACAACTTAGCAACTGCCTAGCAACCACCTGGAAAACGTTAGCAACTGCCTAGCAACCACTTAGCAACCACCTGAAAAACGTTAGCAACTGCCTAGCAACAACTTAGCAACTGCCTAGCAACCACCTGGAAAACGTTAGCAACTGCCTAGCAACCACTTAGCAACCACCTGAAAAACGTTAGCAACTGCCTAGCAACCACTTAGCAACTGCCTAGCAACCACTTGGAAAATGTTAGCAACTGCCTAGCAACCACTTAGCAACTGCCTAGCAACCACCTGGAAAACGTTAGCAACTGCCTAGCAACCACTTAGCAACCACCTGGAAAACGTTAGCAACTGCCTAGCAACCACTTAGCAGCTGCCTAGCAACCACCTGGAATATGTTAGCAACTACCTAGCAACCACTTAGCAACCACCTGGAAAATGTTAGCAACTGCCTAGCAACCAGTTAGCAACACCTTAGCAACCACCTGGAAAACGTTAGCAACTGCCTAGCAACCACTTAGCAACCACTTTAGAAATGATAGCAACTGCCTAGCAACCAGTTAGCAACACCTTAGCAACCACCTGGAAAACGTTAGAAACAGCCTAGCAACAGCTTAGCAACCACTTTAGAAACGATAGCAACTGCCTAGCAACCACTTAGCAACCACTTTAGAAATTATAGCAACTGCCTAGCAACCAGTTAGCAACAACTTAGCAACCACCTGGAAAACGTTAGCAACTGCCTAGCAACCACTTAGCAACACCTTAGCAACCACCTGGAAAATGTTAGCAACTGCCTAGCAACCACTTAGCAACCACTTTAGAAATTATAGCAACTGCCTAGCAACCAGTTAGCAACACCTTAGCAACCACCAGGAAAATGTTAGAAACAGCCTAGCAACAGCTTAGCAACCACTTTAGAAACGATAGCAACTGCCTAGCAACCACTTAGCAACACCTTAGCAACCACTAGGAAAACATTAGCAACTGCCTAGCAACCACTTAGCAACCACTTTAGAAATTATAGCAACTGCCTAGCAACCAGTTAGCAACACCTTAGCAACCACCTGGAAAACGTTAGCAACTGCCTAGCAACCACTTAGCAACACCTTAGCAACCACCTGGAAAACGTAAGCAACTGCCTAGCAACCACTTAGCAACCACTTTAGAAATTATAGCAACTGCCTAGCAACCAGTTAGCAACACCTTAGCAACCACCAGGAAAACGTTAGAAACAGCCTAGCAACAGCTTAGCAACCACATTAGAAACGATAGCAACTGCCTAACAACCACTTAGCAACACCTTAGCAGCCACTAGGAAAACGTAAGCAACTGTGTAGCAACCGCCTTGCAACCACTTAGCAACCATGTGTAATACATTAGCAAATAACTATCAACCACTGAGCAACAGCTTAGCAACCACCTGTAAGACGTTAGCAACTGCCTAGCAACCACTTTCAAGATTTTAGCATTTATCCAAATGTTTTTAGATTTCAGGGTTTAACCACACATTTTTAGATTTCAACGTTTAACCAAACGTTTTTAGATTTCCGTGTTTTTGGCATTTAGCGTTTGGCAACCATTTTAACTTTTTAACGTTAATAGCGTTCTTTTCCAAGCCAACTTAAAGTTCGTTCACGAACTTTACCTTTTCTAGTTATTATTATTATTCTTACGCCTTTTTTTCTGTACGCTACTCCTCCTAGAGCTTTTATCGTAGAATCACGAAACTTTCACGGATCGTAGGACCTATAGTGAATTACGTTGCTTGTGCTTTTTGGAGCGATTTATCGTACGGTTTTCGTAAAAACTTCGTAAACGTACGCATTTTTTCCCCATAGGAATGAATGGGGGAGAATTTTGAACGTCCGTGACGGTCACAATTTTTGAGATACGGAGACCAAATTCGGCGAGCTAATAGATCTTATCAAGATCTTTAAATTAATAGTAGGTTGCGAAGCGATACGACGTACGGTTTTCGTACAATTGTCGTACGAAGTTTTCCCATAGAAATGAATGGGGGGCCCAGAGTTCCATCTCACACACGAGCAGCTCTGCGCACGGAACCCCTTCTCTCCCCTGCTCCTCCAGTACTGTGAGTGTATGGAGGAGCTGCTGTATGGAGCAGCTATCAGTCAAAAGTTTGGACACCCCGGGCACCCCAGCCAGCGCTTTGCAACCACCTATTAACTGCTTAGCAACCACTCTCTCTTTCTCACTCTCTCTCTACTTCTCTCACTCTCTCTTTCTCACTCTCTCTCTACTTCTCTCACTCTCTCTTTCTCACTCTCTCTCTACTTTTCACTCTATCTTTTGCTCTCTACTTCTCTGTTTCTCACTCTCTCTTTTGCTCTCTACTTATCTACTTTTCGCTCTCTCTTTTGCTCTCTACTTCTCACTCTCTCTTTTGCTCTCTACTTCTCTATTTCTCACTCTCTCTTTCTCACTCTCTCTCTATGTCTCTATTTCTCACTCTCTTTTGCTCTCTACTTCTCTATTTCTCACTCTCTTTTGCTCTCTACTTCTCTATTTCTCACTCTTTCTTTCTCACTCTCTCTCTACGTCTCTATTTCTCACACTCTCTTTCTCACTCTCTCTACTTCTCTATTTCTCACTCTCTTTTGCTCTCTACTTCTCTATTTCTCACTCTCTCTACGTCTCTATTTCTCACTCTCTCTTTTGCTCTCTACTTCTCTATTTCTCACTCTCTTTTGCTCTCTACTTATCTCTTTCTCACGCTCTATGTCTCTATATCTTTTTCTCTCTACTTCTCTATTTCTCACTCTCTCTTTTGCTCTTTACATTTCTTTATTTCTCACTCTCTCTTTCTCACTCTCTCTACTTCTCTATTTCTCACTCTCTTTTGCTCTCTACTTCTCTATTTCTCACTCTCTTTCTCACTCTACTTCTGAATTTCTCACTCTCTTTCTCACTCTCTCTCTACGTCTCTATCTCTCACTCTCTCTTTTACTCTCTACTTCTATATTTCTCACTCTTTCTTTCTCTCTTTCGCACTCTCTCTCTCTCTACGTCTCAATTTCTCTTTCTCGCTACTTTTCTATTTCTCTATTCTCTCTTACTCTTTCTTTATTTCTCGCTCTTCTCTCTACTTCTCTTTCACTCTACTTTTCTATGTCTTGCTTTCTCTTTCTTTTTATGTCTGGAATATGTTAGCAACTGCCTAGCAACCAGTTAGCAACACCTTAGCAACCACCTGGAAAATGTTAGCAACTGCCTAGCAACCACTTAGCAACCATGTGGAATACGTTAGCAACTGCCTAGCAACCAGTTAGCAACACCTTAGCAACCACCTGGAAAACGTTAGCAACTGCCTAGCAACTGCTTAGCAACCACTTTAGAAATATTAGCAACTGCCTAGCAACCAGTTAGATACACCTTAGCAACCACCTGGAAAACATTAGCAAGTGCCTAGCAACCTCTTAGCAACCATGTGGAATACGTTAGGAACTGCCTAGTAACCATTTAGCAACCACCTTGGATACCATAGCAACACCTTAGCAACCGCCTAGCAACCACCTAGCAACACCTTAGCAACCACCCCGGATACCATAGCAACACCTTAGCAACCACCTAGCAACCACCTAGCAACACCTTAGCAACCACCCCGGATGCCATAGCAACACCTTAGCAACCATCTAGCAACACCTTAGCAACCACCTAGCAACCACCTAGCAACACCTTAGCAACCACCTAGCAACACCTTAGCAACCAACCCAGATACCATAGCAACCGCCTAGCAACACCTTAGCAAGCACCCCGGATACCATAGCAACACTTTAGCAACCACCTAGCAACACCTTAGCAACCACCTAGCAACCAACCCAGATACCATAGCAACACCTTAGCAACCACCCCGGATACCATAGCAACCGCTTAGCAACCGCCTAGCAACACCTAGCAACACCTTAGCAACCACCCTGGATACCATAGCAACACCTTAGCAACAATCTAGCAACACCTTAGCAACCACCTAGCAACACCTTAGCAACCACCCCAGATACCATAGCAACACCTTAGCAACCACCTAGCAACACCTTAGGAACCACCCCAGACACCATAGCAACACCTTAGCAACCGCCTAGCAACACCTTAGCAACCACCTTGCAACCACCTAGCAGCACCTTAGCAACCACCCCGGATACCTTAGCACCACCTAGCAACACCTTAGCAACCACCCCAGATACCATAGCAACACCTTAGCAACCACCTAGCAACACCTTAGGAACCACCCCAGACACCATAGCAACACCTTAGCAACCGCCTAGCAATACCTTAGCAACCGCCTAGCAACACCTTAGCAACCACCCTGGATACCATAGCAACACCTTAGCAACCGCCTAGCAACACGTTAGCAACCACCTAGCAACCACCCGGATACCATAGCAACACCTTAGCAACCACCTAGCAACACCTTAGCAACCACCTAGCAACACCTTAGCAACCACCCCGGATACCATAGCAACACCTTAGCAACCACCTAGCAACATCTTAGCAACCACCCCGGATGCCATAACAACACCTTAGCAACCGCCTAGCAACCACCTAGCAACACCTTAGCAACCACCCAGGATACCATAACAACACCTTAGCAACCACCTAGCAACACCTTAGCAACCACCCCGGATACCATAGCAACACCTTAGCAACCATCTAGCAACACCTTAGCAACCACCCCAGATACCATAGCAACACCCTAGCAACCACCTAGCAACACCTTAGCAACCACCCCAGATACCATAGCAACACCTTAGCAACCGCATAGCAACACCTTAGCAACCACCTAGCAACACCTTAGCAACCACCCCGGATACCATAGCAACCGCCTAGCAACTGCCTAGCAACCGCCTAGCAACCACCTAGCAACACCTTGGCAACACCCCGGATACCATAGCAACACCTTAGCAACCACCTAGCAACCACCTAGCAACACCTTACCAACCACCCTGGATACCATAGCAACACCTTAGCAACCACCTAGCAACACCTTAGCAACCAACCCGGATACCATATCAACACCTTAGCAACCACTTGGAAACCATGTGGAATATGTTAGCAACTGCATAGCAACCAGTTAGCAACCACTTAGCAACCACCTGGAAAATATTAGAAACTGCCTAGCAACCACTTAACAACCATGTGGAATACATTAGCAATTGCCTAGCAACCAGTTAGCAACAGCTTAGCAACCACCTGGAATATGTAAGAATCTGCTTAGCAACCAATTAGCAAACACTAAGCAACGATGTGGAATACATTAGCAACTGCCTAGTAACTACCTAGCAACCACTTAGCAACACTTTACTTTATATAGGTATATATAAAGTAAAGTGTTTATATTACTTTATAAGACAATTATTAGCTTTTCACCATGTTAGCCAAAACTTTTTAGACTTTAACATTTAGCTGAAAGTCAACAGCAAAGCAACCACTCTTCACACGCTTTAGACAGAAATATCTTAGCAACCATTTTAACTTTTTCAACGTTATTAACGTACTTTTCCAAGCCAACTTAAAGTTCGTTATCGAACTTTCCTTTTCTAGTTAAGTTGGCTTGGAAAAGCCAACTTATTGTTCTTCGTAATCTTCTTATTCCATTTTATTATTATTATTATTATTCTCTTCGCAAAATTTAATCACTATCTCCTCCTAGGGCTTTTAACGTAGAAACTCGAAACTTTACAGGATCGTCGGACCTATGCCCGATTAGGTTGCTTGTGCTTTTTGAAGCGATATATCGTACGGTTTTCGTAAAAACTTCGTAAACGTACGCTTTTTTTTCCCATAGGAATGAATGGGGGAGAATTTTGAACGGCCGTGAACGTCACAATTTTTGAGATACGAAGACGTAATTCAGCTGGTCTATAAAACTTACCGCGTTCTTTCCGAAAATATGCTTTACGAAATGATACGACGTACGGTTTTCGTACAATTGTCGTACGAAGTTTTCCCATAGAAATGAATGGGGGGCCCAGAGTTCCATCTCGCACACGAGCAGCTCTGCGCACGGAACCCCTTCTCTCCCCTGCTCCTCCAGTACTGTGAGTGTATGGAGGAGCTGCTGTATGGAGCAGCTATCAGTCAAAAGTTTGGACACCCCGGCACCCCAGCCAAGGCTTAGCAACCACCTATTAACTGCTTAGCAACCACCTTAGCAACCACCTGGAAAACGTTAGCAACTGCCTAGCAACCACTTAGCAACCACCTGGAAAACGTTAGCAACTGCCTAGCAACCACTTAGCAACTGCCTAGCAACCACTTGGAAAACGTTAGCAACTGCCTAGCAACCACTTAGCAACTGCCTAGCAACCACCTGGAAAACGTTAGCAACTGCCTAACAACCACTTAGCAACCACCTGGAAAACGTTAGCAACTGCCTAGCAACCACTTAGCAGCTGCCTAGCAACCACCTGGAATATGTTAGCAACTACCTAGCAACCACTTAGCAACCACCTGGAAAATGTTAGCAACTGCCTAGCAACCACTTAGCAACTGCCTAGCAACCACTTGGAAAACGTTAGCAACTGCCTAGCAACCACTTAGCAACCACTTTAGAAATGATAGCAACTGCCTAGCAACCACTTAGCAACCACATGGAAAACGTTAGCAACTGCCTAGCAACCACTTAGCAACACCTTAGCAACCACCTGGAAAACGTTAGCAACTGCCTAGCAACCACTTAGCAACTGCCTAGCAACCACTTGGAAAACGTTAGCAACTGCCTAGCAACCACTTAGCAACTGCCTAGCAACCACCTGGAATACGTTAGCAACTGCCTAGCAACCACTTAGCAACCACCTGGAAAACGTTAGCAACTGCCTAGCAACCACTGAGCAACCACCTGGAAAACGTTAGCAACTGCCTAGCAACCACTTAGCAACTGCCTAGCAACCACCTGGAATACGTTAGCAACTGCCTAGCAACCACTTAGCAACCACCTGGAAAACGTTAGCAACTGCCTAGCAACAACTTAGCAACTGCCTAGCAACCACCTGGAAAACGTTAGCAACTGCCTAGCAACCACTTAGCAACCACCTGGAAAACGTTAGCAACTGCCTAGCAACCACTTAGCAACTGCCTAGCAACCACTTGGAAAACGTTAGCAACTGCCTAGCAACCACTTAGCAACTGCCTAGCAACCACCTGGAAAACGTTAGCAACTGCCTAGCAACCACTTAGCAACCACCTGGAAAACGTAAGCAACTGCCTAGCAACCACTTAGCAGCTGCCTAGCAACCACCTGGAATATGTTAGCAACTACCTAGCAACCACTTAGCAACCACCTGGAAAATTTTAGCAACTGCCTAGCAACCACTTAGCAACTGCCTAGCAACCACTTGGAAAACATTAGCAACTGCCTAGCAACCACTTAGCAACTGCCTAGCAACCACTTAGCAACTGCCTAGCAACCACCTGGAAAACGTTAGCAACTGCCTAGCAACCACTTAGCAACCACCTGGAAAACGTAAGCAACTGCCTAGCAACCACTTAGCAGCTGCCTAGCAACCACCTGGAATATGTTAGCAACTGCCTAGCAACCACTTAGCAACCACCTGGAAAACGTTAGCAACTGCCTAGCAACCACTTAGCAACCACTTTAGAAACGAAAGCAACTGCCTAGCAACCACTTAGCAACACCTTAACAACCACTAGGAAAAAGATAGCAACTGCCTAGCAACCACTTTAGAAATGATAGCAACTGCCTAGCAACCACTTAGCAACACCTTAACAACCACTAGGAAAAAGATAGCAACTGCCTAGCAACCACTTTAGAAATGATAGCAACTGCCTAGCAACACCTTAGCAACCACTATTAAAACGTTAGCAACTGCATAGCAACCACTTAGGAACCACTTTAGAAATGATAGCAACTGCCTAGCAACCACTTAACAATACCATAGCAACCACTAGGAAAACGTTAGCAACTGCCTAGCAACCACTTAGCAACCACTTTAGAAATTATAGCAACTGCCTAGCAACCACTTAGCAACCACCTGGAAAACGTTAGCAACTGCCTAGCAACCACTTAGCCACCACTTTAGAAACAATAGCAACTGCCTAGCAACCACTTAGCAACACCTTAACAACCACTAGGAAAATGTTAGCAACTGCCTAGCAACCACTTAGCAACCACTTTAGAAATGATAGCAACTGCCTAGCTACCACCTAGCAACACCTTAGCAACCACCCCGGATACCATAGCAACACCTTAGCAACCACCAAGCAACACCCTAGCAACCACCTATCAACCACCTAGCAACACCTTAGCAACCACCCCGGATACCATAGCAACACCTTAGCAACCACCTAGCAACCACTTTAGAAATTATAGCAACTGCCTAGCAACCACTTAGCAACCATGTGTAATATTTTAGCAACTGCCTAGCAACCGCTTAGCAACCACTTTGGAAATGTAAGCAACTGCCTAGCAACCAGTTAGCTACACTTTAGCCACGACCTGGAAAATGTTAGCAACTGCCTAGCAACCACTTTAGAAATGATAGCAACTGCCTAGCAACCAGTTAACAATATCTTAGCAACCACCTGGAAAATGTTAGCAACTGCCTAGCAACCACTTAGCAACCATGTGGAATATGTTAGCAACTGCCTAGCAACTGCTTAGCAACCACTTTAGAAACGATAGCAACGGCCTAGCAACCACTTAGCAACCACTTTAGAAACGATAGCAACTGCCTAGCAACCACTTAGCAACACCTTAGCAACCACTAGGAAAACGTTAGCAACTGCCTAGCAACCACTTAGCAACCACTTTAGTAATGATAGCAACTGCCTAGCAACCACTTAGCGACACCTTAGCAACCACTAGGAAAATGTTAGCAACTGCCTAGCAACCACTTTAGAAATTATGGCAACTGCCTAGCAACCACTTAGCAACACCTTAGCAACCACTAGGTAAACGTTAGCAACTGCCTAGCAACCACTTAGCAACCTTTTTAGTAATGATAGCAACTGCCTAGCAACCACTTTAGAAATGATCACAACTGCCTAGCAACCACTAAGCAACCATTTTAACTTTTCAACGTTATTAGCGTACTTTTCCAAGCCAACTTAAAGTTCGTTCACGAACTTTGCCTTTTCTAGTTAAGTTGGCTTGGAAAAGCCAACTTATTGTTCTTCGTAATCTTCTTCTTATTATTATTATTCTCGCCACAATTTCTGTAACGCTACTCCTCCTACAGCTTTTAACGTAGAATCACGAAATTTTGCAGTATCGTAGTACCTATACCAACTTAGGTTGCTTGTGCTTTTTGAAGCGATATATCGTACGGTTTTCGTAAAAACTTCGTAAACGTACGCATTTTTTTCCCATAGGAATGAATGGGGCGAATTTTGAAACGTCCATAACCGCCACAATTTTTGAGATACAAACACCAAATTCGGCGAGCTTATAGATCTTATCGAGATCTTTAAATTAATAGGAGGTTGCGAAGAGATACGACGTACGGTTTTCGTACAAATGTCGTACGAAGTTTTCCCATAGAAATGAATGGGGGGCCCAGAGTTCCATCTCACACACGAGCAGCTCTGCGCACGGAACCCCTTCTCTCCCCTGCTCCTCCAGTACTGTGAGTGTATGGAGGAGCTGCTGTATGGAGCAGCTATCAGTCAAAAGTTTGGACACCCCGGCACCCCAGCCAGGGCTTAGCAACCACCTAATAACTGCTTAGCAACCACCTTAGCAACCACCTGGAAAACGTTAGCAACTGCCTAGCAACCACTTAGCAACCACCTGGAAAACGTTAGCAACTGCCTAGCAACCACTTAGCAACTGCCTAGCAACCACTTGGAAAACGTTAGCAACTGCCTAGCAACCACTTAGCAACTGCCTAGCAACCACCTGGAATACGTTAGCAACTGCCTAGCAACCACTTAGCAACCACCTGGAAAACGTTAGCAACTGCCTAGCAACCACTGAGCAACCACCTGGAAAACGTTAGCAACTGCCTAGCAACCACTTAGCAACTGCCTAGCAACCACCTGGAATACGTTAGCAACTGCCTAGCAACCACTAAGAAACCACATGGAAAACGTTAGCAACTGCCTAGCAACAACTTAGCAACTGCCTAGCAACCACCTGGAAAACGTTAGCAACTGCCTAGCAACCACTTAGCAACCACCTGGAAAACGTTAGCAACTGCCTAGCAACCACTTAGCAACTGCCTAGCAACCACTTGGAAAACGTTAGCAACTGCCTAGCAACCACTTAGCAACTGCCTAGCAACCACCTTGAAAACGTTAGCAACTGCCTAGCAACCACTTAGCAACCACCTGGAAAACGTTAGCAACTGCCTAGCAACCACTTAGCAGCTGCCTAGCAACCACCTGGAATATGTTAGCAACTACCTAGCAACCACTTAGCAACCACCTGGAAAATGTTAGCAACTGCCTAGCAACCACTTAGCAACTGCCTAGCAACCACTTGGAAAACGTTAGCAACTGCCTAGCAACCACTTAGCAACTGCCTAGCAACCACCTGGAAAACGTTAGCAACTGCCTAGCAACCACTTAGCAACCACCTGGAAAACGTTAGCAACTGCCTAGCAACCACTTAGCAACCACTTTAGAAACGAAAGCAACTGCCTAGCAACCACTTAGCAACACCTTAACAACCATTGGGAAAACGTTAGCAACTGCCTAGCAACCACTTTAGAAATGATAGCAACTGCCTAGCAACCACTTAGCAACACCTTAACAACCACTAGGAAAACGATAGCAACTGCCTAGCAACCACTTAGCAACCACTTTAGAAATGATAGCAACTGCCTAGCAACCACTTAGCAACACCTTAACAACCACTAGGAAAACGATAGCAACTGCCTAGCAACCACTTAGCAACCACTTTAGAAATGATAGCAACAACCTAGCAACACCCTAGCAACCACCTAGCAACACCTTAGCAACCACCTGTTATATTTTAGCAATTGCCTAGCAACCAGTTAGCAACGGCTTAGCAACCACCTGGAAAACATTAGCAATTGCCTAGCAACAGCTTAGCAACCTTTTCAGAAATGATAGCAACCGCCTAGCAACACATTAGCAATCAAAAGTTTAACCAAAAGTTTTACGATTTCAGCATTTAAACAAGCGTTTTTAGATTTCAGCGTTTAACCAAACGTTTTTAGATGTCAGCGTTTAACCAAATGTTTTTAGATTTCAGCGTTTAACCAAACGTTTTTAGATGTCAGCGTTTAATCAAACGTTTTTAGATTTCAGCGTTTAACCAAATGTTTTTAGATTTCATCGTTTAACCAAACGTTTTTAGATTTCAGCGTTTAATCAAACATTTTTAGATTTCAGCGTTTAACCAAATGTTTTTAGATTTCAGCGTTTAACCAAATGTTTTTAGATGTCAGCGTTTTTAGCATTTAGCGTTAACAGCATATCAATGACTCTTCACACTCTTCAGACAGAAAAAGCTTAGCAACCATTTTAACTTTTTAACGTTATTAGCGTTCTTTTCCAAGCCAACTTAAAGTTCGTTCACGAACTTTACCTTTTCTAGTTAAGTTGGCTTGGAAAAGCCAACTTATTGTTCTTCGTAATCTTCTTATTCTTATTATTATTATTATTATTCTCGCCATGTTTTTTGCAACGCTACTCCTCCTACAGCTTTTATGGTACAGTCACGAAATTTTCAGGGATCGTAGAACCTATGCCAACTTAAGTTGCTTGTGCTTTTTGAAGCGATATATCGTACGGTTTTCGTAAAAACTTCGTAAATGTACGAAATTTTTCCCATTGAAAATGAATGGGGAGAAATTCGAAAGCTCGTGTACGTCACAATTTTCAAGATACGAAGACGAAATTCGGCTGGTTTATAGAACATATCGCGTTCTTTCCGGAAATATGCTTCACGAAATTATATGTCGTACGGTTTTCGTACAATTATCGTACGAAGTTTCCCCATAGAAATGAATGGGGGGCCCAGAGTTCCATCTCACACACGAGCAGCTCTGCGCACGGAACCCCTTCTCTCCCCTGCTCCTCCAGTACTGTGAGTGTATGGAGGAGCTGCTGTATGGAGCAGCTATCAGTCAAAAGTTTGGACACCCCGGCAGCCCAGCCAGGGCTTAGCAACCACCTATTAACTGCTTAGCAAACACCTTAGCAACCACCTGGAAAACGTTAGCAACTGCCTAGCAACCACTTAGCAACACCTTAGCAACCACCTGGAAAACGTTAGCAACTGCCTAGCAACCACTTAGTAACCACCTGGATTTCATTAGCAACGTCCTAGCAACCACTTAGCAACCACTTTAGAAATTATAGCAACTGCCTAGCAAACAGTTAGCAACACCTTAGCAACCACCAGGAAAACATTAGAAACTGCCTAGCAACAGCTTAGCAACCACTTAGCAACCACCTGGAAAACGTTGGCAACTGCCTAGCAACCACTTAGCAACAACTTAGCAACCACCTGGAAAACGTTAGCAACTGCCTAGCAACCACTTAGTAACCACCTGGAATACGTTAGCAACTTCCTAGCAACCACTTAGCAACAACTTTAGAAATTATAGCAACTGCCTAGCAACCAGTTGGCAACACCTTAGCAACCACCAGGAAAACATTAGAAACTGCCTAGCAACAGCTTAGCAACCACTTAGCAACCACCTGGAAAACGTTGGCAACTGCCTAGCAACCACTTAGCAACCACTTTAGAAACGATAGCAACTGCCTAGCAACCACTTAGCAACACCTTAACAACCACTAGGAAAACGTTAGCAACTGCCTAGCAACCACTTAGCAACACCTTAGCAACCACCTAGAAAACGTTATCAACTGCATAGCAACCACCTAGCAACAACTTAGCAACCACTAGGAAAACGTTAGCAACTGCCTAGCAACCACTTAGCAACCACTTTAGAAATGATAGCAACTGCCTAGCAACCACTTAGCAACACCTAAGCAACCACCTGGAAAACGTTAGCAACTGCCTAGCAACAGCTTAGCAACCACTTTAGAAATTAAAGCAACTGCCTAGCAACCACTTAGCAACCACATGGAAAACGTTAGCAACTGCCTAGCAACCACTTAGCAACCACTTTAGAAATGATAGAAACTGCTTAGCAACCACTAAGCAACCACTTAGCAACCACATGGAAAACGTTAGCAACTGCCTAGCAACCACTTAGTAACCACTTTAGAAACACCTTAGCAACCGCATAGCAACACCTTAGCAACCACATAGCAACCACCCTAGATACCATAGCAACACCTTAGCAACCACCTAGCAACACCTTAGAAACCACCTAGCAACCACCCCGGATATCATAGCAACATCCTAGCAACCACCTAGCAACACCTTAGCAACCACCCCAGGTACCATAGCAACACCTTAGCAACCGCATAGCAACACCTTAGCAACCACCTAGCAACCACCTAGCAACACCTTAGCAACCACCCAGGATACCATAGCAACACCTTAGCAACCGCATAGCAACACCTTAGCAACCACCTAGCAACCACCTTGCAACACCCTAGCAACCACCTAGCAACACCTTAGCAACCACCCCAGATACCATAGCAACACCCTAGCAACCACCTAGCAACACCCTAGCAACCACCTAGCAACACCTTAGCAACCACCCCAGATATCATAGCAACACCCTAGCAACCACCTAGCAACACCTTAGCAACCACCCCAGATACCATAGCAACCACCTAGCAACACCCTAGCAACCACCTAGCAACACCCTAGCAACACCTTAGCAACCACTCCGGATTCCATAGCAACACCTTAGCAACCACCTAGCAACACGTTAGCAACCACCTAGCAACATCTAAGCAACCACCCCGGATACCATAGCAACACCTTAGCAACAACCTAGCAACACCCTAGCAACCACCTAGCAACACCTTAGCAACCACCTGTTATATGTTAGCAATTGGCTAGCAACCAGTTAGCAACAGCTTAGCAACCACCTGGAAAACATTAGCAATTGCCTAGCAACAGCTTAGCAACCTTTTCAGAAATGATAGCAACCGCCTAGCAACACATTAGCAATCAAAAGTTTAACCAAAAGTTTTACGATTTCAGCATTTAAACAAGCGTTTTTAGATTTCAGCGTTTAACCAAATGTTTTTAGATTTCAGCGTTTAATCAAACGTTTTTAGATTTCAGCGTTTAACCAAATGTTTTTAGATTTCAGCGTTTAACCAAACGTTTTTAGATTTCAGCGTTTAATCAAACATTTTTAGATTTCAGCGTTTAACCAAATGTTTTTAGATTTCAGCGTTTAACCAAATGTTTTTAGATTTCAGCGTTTTTAGCATTTAGCGTTAACAGCATATCAATGACTCTTCACACTCTTCAGACAGAAAAAGCTTAGCAACCATTTTAACTTTTTAACGTTATTAGCGTTCTTTTCCAAGCCAACTTAAAGTTCGTTCACGAACTTTACCTTTTCTAGTTATTATTATTATTCTTACGCCTTTTTTTCTGTACGCTACTCCTCCTAGAGCTTTTATCGTAGAATCACGAAACTTTCACGGATCGTAGGACCTATAGTGAATTACGTTGCTTGTGCTTTTTGGAGCGATTTATCGTACGGTTTTCGTAAAAACTTCGTAAACGTACGCATTTTTTCCCCATAGGAATGAATGGGGGAGAATTTTGAACGTCCGTGACGGTCACAATTTTTGAGATACGGAGACCAAATTCGGCGAGCTAATAGATCTTATCAAGATCTTTAAATTAATAATAGGTTGCGAAGCGATACGACGTACGGTTTTCGTACAATTGTCGTACGAAGTTTTCCCATAGAAATGAATGGGGGGCCCAGAGTTCCATCTCACAGACGAGCAGCTCTGCGCACGGAACCCCTTCTCTCCCCTGCTCCTCCAGTACTGTGAGTGTATGGAGGAGCTGCTGTATGGAGCAGCTATCAGTCAAAAGTTTGGACACCCCGGGCACCCCAGCCAGCGCTTTGCAACCACCTATTAACTGTTTAGCAACCACTCTCTCTTTCTCACTCTCTCTCTACTTCTCTCACTCTCTCTTTCTCACTCTCTCTCTACTTCTCTCACTCTCTCTTTCTCACTCTCTCTCTACTTTTCACTCTCTCTTTTGCTCTCTACTTATCTACTTCTCACTCTCTCTTTTGCTCTCTACTTCTCACTCTCTCTTTTGCTCTCTGCTTCTCTATTTCTCACTCTCTCTTTTGCTCTCTACTTCTCACACTCTCTTTTGCTCTCTACTTCTCTATTTCTCACTCTCTTTTGCTTTCTACTTCTCTATTTCTCACACTCTCTTTTGCTCTCTACTTCTCTATTTCTCACTCTCTTTTGCTTTCTACTTCTCTATTTCTCACTCTCTCTTTTGCTCTCTGCTTCTCGCTCTCTCTTTTGCTCTCTACTTCTCACTCTCTGTTTTGCTCTCTACTTCTCTATTTCTCACTCTCTCTTTCTCACTCTCTCTCTACGTCTCTATTTCTCACTCTCTCTTTTGCTCTCTACTTCTCTATTTCTCACTCTCTTTTGCTCTCTATATATCTCTTTCTCACGCTCTATGTCTCTATATCTTTTTCTCTCTACTTCTCTATTTCTCACTCTCTCTTTTGCTCTTTACATTTCTTTATTTCTCACTCTCTCTTTCTCTCTTTCTCACTCTCTCTCTACTTCTCTATTTCTCACTCTCTTTTGCTCTCTACTTCTCTATTTCTCACTTTCTTTCTCACTCTACTTCTGAATTTCTCACTCTCTTTCTCACTCTCTCTCTACGTCTCTATTTCTCACTCTCTCTTTTACTCTCTACTTCTCTATTTCTCACTCTTTCTTTCTCTCTTTCTCACTCTCTCTCTCTACGTCTCAATTTCTCTTTCTCGCTACTTTTCTATTTCTCTATTCTCTCTTACTCTTTCTTTATTTCTCGCTCTTCTCTCTACTTCTCTTTCACTCTACTTTTCTATGTCTTGCTTTCTCTTTCTATCTATCTCTCTACTACTTCCTCTTTCTTTCTCTACTTCTTTATTTCTCGATGTCCCTTTTTCTCTAATTCTCTTTTTCTGGCTCAATATTTCTCTCAACTTGTCACTCTTTTTCTCACATTCTCGCGTGTTCTTTCTCTTTTTCTCGCGATTTTCTCCCTACTTCTTTATTTCTTGCTCTCCCTTTTTCTGTACTTCTACATTTAACACTCTCTCTTTTTCTCTACTTCAACCATTTTAGAAATGATAGCAACAACCTAGCAACCAGTTATCAACACCTTAGCAACCACCTGGTAAACATTAGCAACTGCCTAGCAACCACTTTAGAAATGATCACAACCGCTCAGCAACCATCTGGAATATGTTAGCAACTGCCTAGCAACCAGTTAGCAACACCTTAGCAACCACCTGGAAAATGTTAGCAACTGCCTAGAAACCACTTAGCAACCACTTTAGAAATGATCACAACTGCCTAGCAACCACTTAGCAACCATGTGGAATACGTTAGCAACTGCCTAGCAACCAGTTAGCAACACCTTAGCAACCACCTGGAAAACGTTAGCAACTGCCTAGCAACTGCTTAGCAACCACTTTAGAAATATTAGCAACTGCCTAGCAACCAGTTAGATACACCTTAGCAACCACCTGGAAAACATTAGCAAGTGCCTAGCAACCACTTAGCAACCATGTGGAATACGTTAGCAACTGCCTAGTAACCATTTAGCAACCACCTCGGATACCATAGCAACACCTTAGCAACCGCCTAGCAACCACCTAGCAACACCTTAGCAACCACCCCGGATACCATAGCAACCACCTAGCAACCACCTAGCAACACCTTAGCAGCCACCCCGGATACCATAGCAACACCTTAGCAACCATCTAGCAACACCTTAGCAACCACCTAGCAACCACCTAGCAACTCCTTAGCAACCAACCCGGATACCATAGCAACCGCCTAGCAACACCTTAGCAAGCATCCCGGATACCATAGCAACACTTTAGCAACCACCTAGCAACACCTTAGCAACCACCTAGCAACACCTTAGCAACCACCCCGGATACCATAGCAACCGCTTAGCAACCGCCTAGCAACACCCTAGCAACCACCTAGCAACACCTTGGCAACCACCCTGGATACCATAACAACACCTTAGCAACCGCCTAGCAACCACCTAGCAACACCTTAGCAACCACCCAGGATACCATAACAACACCTTAGCAACCACCTAGCAACACCTTAGCAACCACCCCGGATACCATAGCAACACCTTAGCAACCATCTAGCAACACCTTAGCAACCACCCCAGATACCATAGCAACACCCTAACAACCACCTAGCAACACCTTAGCAACCACCCCAGATACCATAGCAACACCTTAGCAACCGCATAGCAACACCTTAGCAACCACCTAGCAACACCTTGGCAACACCCCGGATACCATAGCAACACCTTAGCAACCACCTAGCAACCACCTAGCAACACCTTACCAACCACCCTGGATACCATAGCAACACCTTAGCAACCACCTAGCAACACCTTAGCAACCAACCCGGATACCATATCAACACCTTAGCAACCACTTGGAAACCATGTGGAATATGTTAGCAACTGCATAGCAACCAGTTAGCAACCACTTAGCAACCACCTGGAAAATATTAGAAACTGCCTAGCAACCACTTAACAACCATGTGGAATACATTAGCAATTGCCTAGCAACCAGTTAGCAACAGCTTAGCAAACACCTGGAATATGTAAGAATCTGCTTAGCAACCAATTAGCAAACACTAAGCAACGATGTGGAATACATTAGCAACTGCCTAGTAACTACCTAGCAACCACTTAGCAACACTTTACTTTATATAGGTATATATAAAGTAAAGTGTTTATATTACTTTATAAGACAATTATTAGCTTTTCACCATGTTAGCCAAAACTTTTTGGACTTTAACATTTAGCTGAAAGTCAACAGCAAAGCAACCACTCTTCACACGCTTTAGACAGAAATATCTTAGCAACCATTTTAACTTTTTCAACGTTATTAACGTACTTTTCCAAGCCAACTTAAAGTTCGTTATCGAACTTTCCTTTTCTAGTTAATTTTGGTATTCGGATATTCGTTTTTTTTCTCCTTTCCAGAGTTCCACCTCACTCTAACCACTTCTGTTCTCGCGGGTCCCGTCAGAATATCTTGCGCGCGGGACAGAACTGAACTGTTATTGGCTGGAGCGGGAGTTTAATCCAGACGATGCGGGAGCAAATTAATAAATAGTAAAGAAAACTGTAATAATTGTAAAAAAAAAAAACCTAAAGAAAACTCTCAACGCGCAGGATGGACCGACACACACGCACACACCGATGGTGTTTGGACTGGGGTAAGGAACGGGACCACACTATTCAGCGCTGCTGTTTTAATAAATATATAAGTAAATTTGAAGCATTAAATGTAGTTTATTTAATTTATATTAGGAACGTGGGGCGGGAGCGGCAGAAATGTGTATGTGGTGGGCGGGCGCGGGATTAAAAGAAGCAATTTTTTTGCGGCGCGGTAACGAGACAGAAACGCGGGAGCGTCGAAGAGTGGGTTTAAAAATCAGTCTCGCACAGACCTCTATTATACATGATAAAAAAAAATGCAGGCTCTTCGAAACTGATTTATATAATAAAACGTAAGGGGTAATGTGGCAACAGTAGGGGCTAAATCGGTTACAAAAGCCTGGCCTACAAAAATGATGTCTGAACGAATTTCCTCTTATCTAATATAATTTAAAATGGTTTAAAAATATCAAATAATTTCTAAGCAAACGAAATATTTAATATTGAGCTTATAGCCCAAGTGCAAAAATACAAAATCAGTACGGCTATGCCCTGCAACAATCCTTAAACCGAAATAGACCAAGTACAATAACGTCATTAACAATGACTTTCCTCTACTCTAATATAATTTAACATGGTTTAAAAATATAAAATAATTTCTAAACAAATGAAATATTTAATATTGAGCTTATAGCCCAAGTGCAAAAATACAAAATCAGTAATATGCCCTGCACAATCCTTTAACCGAAATAGACCAAGTACAGTTTACAATGACTGTCCTCTAATATAATCAACAATGTTTAAGAATATAAAATACTTCCTGAACAAACGTTTTTTTTGTTTGTTTTTTTAAGCAAATAGCCTAAGTGTGAAAACACAAACAGCAATTTACTGGGCTGGCTTGCGCAGCGGAGAAACCTGCAGCAGCAGCCTCCTAGCCTGCTTACGCAGCGGATAAGCCGCGGTGTGGGGCAGCAGAAATTCCGGAATGAAAACACAAAGAAATCTGGGCTAAAAACACAGAAAAAATATGGGGTGAAAACACAAAAATCCGGGATAAAAACACCAAAAATCCGGGGTGAATATGTCTCGTCGCTCAGAGCAAATTGAACATTTTTCAGTGGATTAAAGGGGCCGTGATTTGCTTTTTTTTTTTTTTTTTTTTACCTCTTTTTTTAAAAACGAATATTCGAATATTCGCTTTGAATCAGTGCCGAATATCCGGAGCTCAAAAAACGCTATTCGGGCCAGCCCTACACTCTAGCACCAGCTGCGTGATCCGCAATCGAGCAGTACAGTGTAGATCGCTAAAATACGGCCCTATATTTTTATTTTAAAACACAATAAATTAACTTCGTTAGTTTATAAACAAAGTCAGTGAATACAAAAGGCAATATTCAGGTCAGCAAAAGTAATCGAGGTTATGTCCATATATTAAACAATTTTGATGATGTAATTATCATGACTTTTATAATATCAGCATGTTAATTTAATCAGTATACCCCTATCTAAAAGTGTAGTATTAGTATTAGCTGCATGAAGCTCTGTATCTCAGTCTGTCTCTGACTTTGAGAGGGTAGAAATAACCTGAAGGCAAACAGTCAGCGCTGACTGACAAATATAGAAATGTGTAGAGCCTGAGGTGAGGTCACTGTGATATCAGCAGTTACTGTGAGTTTACTGTGATATGATTCCAGCTTTATCGCTCTTTATCACTCTATACACTGTTTATCTGTTTGTATCTCTTTCACTTTGTTCTCTTTCAGTGGTTTACCCTCCTCTTTTCCCACACTCCAGCCCTCTATTATTGTTCTTTCACTTCCTCTCTCTTTTCCTGCCGCACTCCGGTGTGCACTCCTTCCCTCATCCTCTTCCACATTCGTCCTCGCTCTGTTGTTTTTTACTCTTCAGTCTGAGTCACTGTTGTTGTATTGAAGCTGTTGAAGCTGCTCTGGTGACACATCATTGACTGAACCACAGACTGAACCAAGCCCTTATTAGCTGATGGGATGGGCAGTGGGGCCATATCCTGGAGAATCTGTCCCTGGGTTAATACCAAATTACATTATAATGATGATTCCTATATTATTCTCAATCATTTAAACAGCTGTTTAAGTTTTATACCCCTGAAATAATTATAATAAGTAATAAAAGCCCTGTCACAATAATTATTTAATCCTCTGTGGCATGATGTGGCCCTCATATTGTGGTTATCACACCTTTCCATACCATAGATTATTGTTAATGTAGTTTAACCCTTGTTTGGTGTTCATATTTTTGTTACTTGTTTACTTTGTTACTTGTATTTAATTCAGCAAAATTAAACAATTTTACATTACAATGCTTTACACATGCTTGCTTCACCTAAATATAATAATATAAATATAAACAGCTTACATGGTTAATATTTACCCTTTACCTTTCTTATGTTACATTTCTTTCAAAAAGTGCTACTCTTTTTTTATTAGTTTTTTAATAAAATGTAAAAGAAAATGAATTAAACTCAAGATATGAGTAGAAAATTTGTTTAGTTTCAAATTTACAAATGAAGCAATGTTTATTAGCCCTTGGCCAAACATACTGTATGTAATATAAATGTGTGTGTGTGGGGGGGGGGGGTGCAATTCCATTGTGTGAATAATTGTCCATGAGTGAATAATTGCTGATTGCTGTTGGTTTTCTGTAATCAAGTTTTTACACATCCAACCCACCACTTCCAGTTTGCCTTACCCACAACCATCCCTTCCCACCCGTTTGCTGTTGTTTTCTAATTTACTCGGTTAAAAACACTCATACAGTGAGGAACAGCAGCAGGAGCTTCTCAGATAAAGTGCTGTTCCCATACCCTTAATTTCCCTTAACTAATCGCAAGCTAAACTTAGGTCTCAGGAGGATATAATGTAAAAGACATATCTACGTCCAATACATCGTGGCATACACGTGGTTCATAAATAAAAATATGTGTATATATATATATATATATATATATATATATATATATATATATATATATATATATATATATATATATATAAATATATAAGAAATAATAAATGCAAGAATATGTACAGAAGTATATTTGGTTTAATATATTCTTATATTCTCATTGAAAACATACTAAAACAATTTAATTGCCTTTGGGCAACATTATGTACATCACTTTTGTTAGAGCCATTATGATAAAGCAGTGGTGATTCAAATAAACTGCTTGTAATAAAAATATAATATAAAAATATATATATTACACATAAAATATAATGCATTCCAAAGAGGGTAGATATTGTACAATACAATAGAAATGACTGTGATTAACAATATTATGCCACAATAATACAATAGAAATGACTGTGATTAACAATATTATGCCACAATAATACAAAAGAAAAACATCTAGTTACACCCTTTTCTTTAATACAATGGGAAAAAACACACACACACTGTTTATATTTATGTTTTAATATCGTTGACATACCAACTGTGACATTTAATTGGTTGTTATTGCTTAACAATCAAAAAAGATAATGGACAATACTGAGGTCAGCACAAATCCATAAAGCCATGTCCATATCGTTGCTGTGTAATAAAAAACAACTCTTTTGGATGGATGGATGGATGGATGGATGGATGGATGGATGGATTGATGGATTGATGGATGGATGCTTTATTGATCCCCGAGGGGAAATTCTAGAAAACATTTTTGTTATGAATTTATCAATAGAAATGATCCAGAACGGCCTTATATGAACTGATTACATTGACTGACACTAAAAGTTAAGAATGTGTTTTATCTCTCTCCTGTAAAGTTGTTTTTCATAGAACAGCAATTACATATTGTATTAAAAGTACAATTGCATCATGCAAGGTTAGACAATAATGGTAATTGACACAAATGCTATTTGTTATAATTTTTGAATGATTATTAAGGCTGTGCAGTCAATCAGAGCAATCTGAGCAACTTGACAGCTAAAATACAAATCAAGTAAAGACAATACACAAAAATACACAAATAAATATAACAGTAATGGGGGTGGGGGAAAGGATGAACAATTTTTAGTGTGGGATTGCTGACAGAAAGCTTTGGGACGGGTTTGGGACGGTTGTAAAAAAGTTAATCTGGAGCTCTGATAAGACTGACAACCCAGACCAAAAAAAGGGGCGGGCAGCCTGTGAATTGCCTAGCTGTTTTCTGCATTAAGCTGATGTGGTTTTGGACTCTGCTTTCAGTGCTGGTTAGGAAATGGGTTTGACCTCCACCTCTCTGTTAATTAATCACACCGGTGTTCTTTTGTTCCCTTTAAGACGACACAGACACGACCGCGTCCCCTCTGATGAGCCCTCAGGACTCTGCTTTAATCTTCTCAGCCTGTAAACCACACTTAAGTGTCTCTTTCTCTCAAATTACGCTGCTCTCAGCAAGGCCATGCCGCCGCCCACTTACAGTGTACTGACAGATTCTGATCACTTTAGCCTGGTTATGTTAGCTTTTCTGAATGTAAACTAAGCTTTTAAATAGTTCAGATTATTCCTTCAGATTAATCATGAAAATATTCTGTGATTAACTATTTTTTCTGTGATTAAGTTTTTTATAGTGGATATTTAAATGTAAATAAAATAATGAATGTAAGAAATGTAAAAGGCAATAATATTTATATTAGTGGTGTTAATTAAAATACTAGTATATACTTGTATGTTTGAGGAGAGATAAAAACTAACGTGAGGCGCTGGAATAAAGAATGCATGAAAAAAAGGAGAAAAAGAAGAAACTTTTATTTTATTTTTTATTTTTTACTTTTTTTTTTTACTTTATTGTAAGCATCTTAGCTTGGTTGTAAGGATTTCTGAATTAGAATTTAATTTGATAAGTATAAAAATCTCAGGAAGTGTTTGGTATTGCACACATGCTCACAATGGGGGGATGACCATTTAAATGGCCTGGGGGTATTCAGTAATGTGTACACTGTCCCTTTAAGAGACTCTTACGCGCAGAGCATGTGTGAGTAGCGTGTGTAGTGTATATCTGTGCAGATTATGGCAGAAGTTGGGGTCAAACTTCATGCCGTAATTAATTAGCAATAAAAAATATATATATATATATAGCATTATTGATTCCAAATTGATTGCATTCGTCAACGCTTTAACATTGACAGAAATTAATCATTTTGTATCGTCAAAGAATTAAGTCAATTATGTATCTTTGCTGATGCTGATGTTATAAAAAATGAGGGTTTTAGCTTAGGCTGCTTTATGAATGAGGAAAATATTGGACAGCCAACCAGAATAAAGCTAATTTACATCATTACTTCTCAAATTGGTACTCAGGGACTTCCCAGTAGAGATCAGTAATAGGTCTTTTCTTGTGTTTTATCAGTTGTCTAGGAGCAGATTGTGGCTTAAAACCAGGTGTGTTATTTTTGTGTGGCTGTGTAAACAAGCAAATCTCACATTTTTTTATTCCAATCTGGGTATTAAAATCTGATTCATATCTGATTCACAGCAATGCAACTCTGTCTGAACTACAAGATCACAATTCATGTGGCTTTTACACCAAAGCAAAGAGAAAAAAAGATTGAAAAAAGAGTAACTGTCAGTGGAAAATGGACACCAGCAATGAGTGAGGAGTTTAGTGGTGAAAAAATTAAGCAATAGGGCTCATAATTATTTGCACGGATATCTTGCGACTTATTTAAATATAAAAACCTGTCTGTGTCCAAAATACATGCTCATTTTTCAGTGAACTGGAGTGAATTCTCAGTGATGAGCTCAGCTGCAATCTGAACTCATTCATAGATGATAGCCTTGTTTTAATACATGTTATTTTATTACATTTAATATGTCTCAAATTTTCTCAGAATGTATTGCTTGATTATATATTATTGTAATTTTAAAGCTATTTAAATGCCATAAAAACAGTTATTCCCTTTTTAAATACATTTTTTTATTAATCATAGATTGTGAAATATATACGATTGTCTTCCACTTCTGCAGTCCATACTGTAGCTAACACCAATAATCCATCATTTCTGGTATTTGATTATTTAGGAGTATTTTATCCTCTTCAGTAAAGCTGACTCTAGCAAATTGTCTTGATATACTATGATGTACTGTATTGAGTATCACAGAATCTCAGTATTGTGATATTAGTGCTGTTTTGGGCAGTAGTAATGTTGTATTGTGAGATGCCCTGCATTTCCCACCTCTAGTGAATAGAATGACGTTTTTTTAATAGTACAGTGTTGTTGTCCTATTAATCATAAGTGACTGTGTTTCTTGAATCTTGCCTAAAATTGATGGGTGATATTGTAAAAAAAAAAAAAATAAATATATATATGAGCAATTCCTAATTATAGTTTTGACTACTGGAAAAGGACTTTTAATTAAATTCCGCTCCCTTTATTATTACAAGCAGCTTTTATAGTGAACAAGCTTTAAAAATGACCTCCTTTTACAGCTCTGGAAAAATAAGATGAGTTTCTTTGATTTTACCAAATTGAAAACCTCTGGAATATAATCAAGAGGAAGATGGATGATCACAAGCCATCAAACCAAACTGAACTGCTTGAATTTTTGCACCAGGAGTAAAGCAGCATAAAGCAGTGTGTAAGACTGGTGGAGGAGAACATGATGCCAAGATGCATGAAAACTGTAATTAAAAACCAGGGTTATTCCACCAAATATTGATTTCTGAACTCTTAAAGCTTGATGAATATGAACTTGTTTTCTTTGCATTATTTGAGGTCTGAAAGCTCTGCATCTTTTTTTATTATTTCAGCCTATTAGGCATGATTCATAAGCGACTGTGTTACTTGAATCTTGCTTAAAATGAAAGATGTGAAAAATGTAACATGGCCATTTTTTGGATTTTTTTGGAGGTAAAATGCAAAAGCAAACTTTAAAAACTGCTTCTTTCAACCTTTCCCATGTTTTCCTGTGATCTACAATAGCTGCCTGAGATTAATAGAAGGTCGTGGCATTGAGGCTCACGGAGAGAAACGTGGGCCCTGCGGGGCAATCTCCACACTTTCCATCATTTCTTCCTCACATGCCTTTAAAAGGGCTGCAGGCGCAGGGCTGGGGAATGTCTGCGCAGGGTTCAGATTGCGCTGATATTGGTTCAGAACTCGCTGCATTAATCTTCAGCGTGAAACACGCAGCCAGCGGCTGTTATCTATTCTGGTTCACAGGTGCCGCTAATAAATTCGTAGCGCGGGTTTGTTTAGCGTGCTCTGGATTCGCAGACCGAGCAGAAGATTAAGAGAGCTGCGATTTGTTTCGATGGTGAAATAAGCTGTGAGAAAACTTGTGAGTAAAATAAAAAAAATGTGACCACGACAAAAGGAAATTGTCTGACAAAAGGTTTTGGGGATATGTGTGAAGGTTGGGAATGTTGTAATTTTATGAAGACAGAAGTGAATGTGTGGGTTTGGAAAGAATGGAGGTATGAAGAGAGAGATATGGGACGGACTTGTGATGTATTAGTCTACATATTTGGGTTTATGGGATTTCGAGAGCTTAGTTACTGTAGAGCTAAGTGGTATTAGGTGTTATAAGGTTGTGAAAGAGGAATGATGGAGCTAAAAAATATGGGCGATAAAATATGATCAGTATTCTAAACCTGCTGTGGAAAAAATTGCCCTTAAATGGCGACATGTCCATTTGGGATGGGTAAAGAAAAAAAATAAAATAAAATAAAATAAAATGAATATATGAGCGATTCTCAATTACAGTTTTGACTATTAACAAAAAAAAAGGGAGTTTAAATTTAGTTCCTCTCCCTTTATTATTAATTATGCAGCTTTTATATTGAACAAGCTTCAAAAAGGACCTCCTTATACAGCTCTGGAAAAAAGAGACCATTTAAAAATGATGAGTTTCTTTGATTTTACCAAATTGAAAATCTCTGGAATATAATCAAGAGGAAGATGATCAAACCGAACTGAACTGTAGAATGTTTACACCAGGAGTGAAGGCATAAAGTTATCCAAAAGCAGTGTGTAAGACTGGTGAAGGAGAACATGATGCCAAGATGGCATCAATATGGATTATTCCACCAAATAAATATTGATGTTTGAACTCTTAAAACTTTATGAATATAAACTTGTTTTCTTTGTATTATTTGAGGTCTGAAAGCTCTGCGTCTTTGTTGTTATTTCAGCCATTTCTCTTTTTTCTGCAAATAAATGCACTAAATTACAATATTTTTATTTGGAATTTGGAAGAAATGTTGTCTGTAGTTTATAGAATAAAACAACAATGTTCATTTCACTCAAATATATACCTATAAATAGCTCTTGAGAGGGGTATCTGGTCAATGTCCTGTTTATTCCTGTAGGGATGTGATACCAATCTATATCAATGATCCTCTTCTTACCAACTGAAATTCTAAAGTAACAAAGTAAACAAACATAAGTTTAATAGCGTCCTAGGCACGTCTGGGATTTTTATATATCTGAGTGTTTGGTTATCTCTTGAATCAGTTGCATAGAAAGTGAAAACTGCATCATAGCACCCATGCAGTGCCCAGACAAGGCTGTGTCTCGAAACTTAGGGGACTTCTGAGGGAAGTTTTGAGGGTGCTGCAAGGTTTAGTTCTTTCAGAGTTCAGGAATTCACCAGAAATCACCTGAATGACCCATTTAATGGGAAGGTGATGTGAATTATGGTAGTTTGCAAGTATTTAACACATTGATTCACATTGTAGACAGTTATGCAGAGGGTGGTAATGACCGGCGGCATCTGGCTGCAATTGTCCATGTGAACATAGATGGAGCTTGCTACAGGTTTGATAGCTGTTGAAAAATGTATGATATGTTGGATCAGGGAACGCACCCGACCACACACTGCAGAACTGCTCTGGGAACAGCGTTTGGAAACTCTGATGTAGCACTCACTGCTGTGGTCCATCCAATCCCATTACGCCTTCTTAGATGAACCCCCACATATGGATGCAATCAGAGGGCGTCATCTTGGATGACCTCACTTTCTTTTTTAATGCTCTGGGTATCATACTCTGAACCCAACCCAAGAACATGAGGTGGAACCTCTTAGAACTTACATAATCAAAGCCAGTTCACTGTGGGGCGCCAGCATATCCAAATCATAAAAAAAAAGAATTAGAACAAGTATTAGGAAGGACACAAGCTCATTCATTGTTTCTTATGAACTCAAAGGTATTAAAAGAATTTGTCCTGCCTTTTTGTTGGACCACCTGTCTCGACTGTGCCGGGAAGAAGGCTCCCTACTAGATGTTGGAGCATTGCTGTGAGGATTTGATAGCATTTAGCCAAAAAAGCATCAGCAACATGTTAGATAGGGGTGCAGGAAAAAATCAATTCAAGCTCGAATCAGGTTTCTAACATTGAACGATTCAGAATCGATTCTCAATTTCAAAAAATCTATTTTTTTTGCGGGTGCAGCTACTGTCGCGGGGAGCTTACCTACTGTACCGCGGAGCTCAGCTACTGTTGCGCGGAGCATTTTAACTGTCTCGTGGAGCTCAGCTACTGTCCTGTAGAGCTTTTTAACTGTACTGCGGAGCTTCTCTGGTGAGCTTTTGTTTTAATTCCTCCCTGGTCTCTCTCTCTCTGTCGCGCTCAGCGTGACTTTAGTGTCCACCTGTTTTAGTTTTTCCGCCTGTTTTTCCCTTATCTCCTTATGAGGGCGTTTTTTTTTTTTGTTTGTTTCCTGGCCATGTCCCAATTCACTAGCTGGGGCAGTGGTAGTGTATTGGACCGCGACCCTGATGACACGGGTTCGATCCTGCGTTAGGAGCAGTGTGTTTATTTATTTATTTATTTTTTCCTTTCTTCTTGGGTTTATCTGCTTTGAGATCAACTGTTCTGCAATTGGGTTATTTCTACGCTGATGGACGTAGTGTTCTGAAAATGAGGTAAATGTGTTCAGGTAAATTTCTGACGTATTGCTATCTTGGCGACAGAAAACTCAGGTGCACCACTGATGTCAGAGTGTACCTGGCTCTTAAAGGGAATTATACATGACACGCTGATTGGTTTAATGCACATTACTCCCAAACACACCCATTTATGAATTAATTTAGAGAAATAGTACATGCCTTTTGCACGTTTTCAGGAGCACAAGCTGTACTTTTCCCATCATTACGATAGCAAAGACATACTGACACACCCAAAATCAAGCTGCACGGTTAACGCCTCACCTCTACATTGCTAATATACAGTCCATAGTCTTGCTCAACACTTCTGAACCTTTTATTCAATTCAATAATTATGTTTCTGTGAAGTTGGTGGTGGAGCTTATGACACAGCAGAGACGTGAAGAATAACGGAGGAATGTTCCAGAGGCGTGCTTTCCTCTGCAGCCGGTCTCTGGGAGGGGCCATCTCCTGGGCTGCTTTTTCCACATTGGCTGACTCAGACCAAGCTCAGTGGCAAACTGATTTAACTTAAACTGTAAAGCAAAAACAGGCCCATAATGAATTCAGTCGTGTGTGATGGAGCACAACACACAGGGAAACTGGACAGCGCTGTGGATCAACCAAAAAAAAAACAGATTTTCCGAGTTTTCTAAGTTTTTCCATTACCCTAAATGGAGAGGTACAGCTAAGACTGTTTGGTATCAGATGTTTGACAGATGATATTGTGGTATTGCTTCAGATCATGAACACTTTCATTTCCTGTCACACACCTTCATTATCCCTAGAAAGCTAACGCTGGGTGATTTTCTCCTGCACAATTTTTTTCATGTGATTTTCATTGTGTTGCTGTTTTCTGACTTGTTGATGTCATTAATGTAATGGTTGATTCCCTCTTCCCATCTATGGTTTTTAAAAGAGCCATTCGTTCGTGTGATTTTAATCCATCGTTAGTGATAGAGAGTAACATTATTAAAATATATTTTATGGGTGTAATTTACCTGATGTTATGGTTTGTGTGTTTAAATCAGGCGCTCATATGTCCCAGGAATGGGTGGACCAAAGACCAAGTTACCAGCATTATTATTATTTTTTTTTTTACATTTTTACAATCATTTTTTTAATCTTTTTTATAAGGTCATCCATTTTTGATTTGAAATGTGATGATGTATGTTGTAAAAAAAAAAAAAAAAAAGGGTTCCAAGGCGCCAAGTGGTCCAGCGGTCTAAAGTGCTGCCACTATGAGCGGGAGGTCGCAGGTTCGAACCCCCTCTCATGCAGCTTTGCCATCGAGCTGCCGGCGCTCAGAGGTAGCACAATTGGCCCTGCTCCCTCCGGGTGGGTAGATGGCGCTCTCTCCCAACATCACTACTACAGTGATGTCTGCAGCACAGGGCTTCTGTGAGCTGGTGTACCGAGCTGAAAAGAAGCGGTGGCTGGCTTCACATGTATCGGAGGAAGCATGTGTTAGTCTTCACCCTCCTGGTGTGTTGGGGCATCACTAGTGATAGGGGGAGTCCTAATGAGTGGGTTGTCCTAATGATTGGCCATGTAAATTGGGGAGAAAATGGGAAAAATTAGAAATAAATGTATATAAAAAAAACAAAGTAAGGTTCCAAAACTTGTCATATAATGTATTTTCAACGTTAGTGATTGTGTTAATAATTTTAACATTAGTGTTCTAGTGTTAAACAGTGTATACTCTTAATGAATTCTCTAATAGATTCGATTATTTGGTTTGTATTATTATATGACCGTTCTCTATACAAATAAATAGTGTAAAGTAAGGGTGTCAAACTCATTTCGGTGCAGGGTGGCCAAAACAAATTTTATTATAAAAAAAATCCAACACTGTGCACTTTGTTCGAAAAGGAGCATGCATTTCTTCATTTGTCAATGGATAATAAAATATCTACTGAGCTATAATAGTATTTATTATTATACAGTAATTTCCCAATACACCTCATTCATAAACAGCCTTCATGTTCTCTAATGCTTTAATGGTGCTAGCTAACATTTCTGGAGAACATTAGAAGGCAAAGCAACGTCATTTTATTTTTGTAGCACCTTTCATACACAACGGTCATTCAAAGTGCTTTACAAATTAGAAAATACAAAGAAAAGTCAAATTACAAAAACATGTAACAATAAAAATGGAAATAAGAGAATAAAATAAGAATAAAGCATGGATAATATGTTATTCAAATTAAAAACATCTGTTTAAGACAACAGTTTAAGAACAATGTTAAAAGAAAATAAAAAAAGAAAAGTAAATACAAAATATTATAATTAAAATAATATTCAAGTAATAATATAATAAAATCAACAATCTAACAAACTGTGTCCAATTGTTTTACTATTAGTTTGGACATCATACAAAAAATCATCATTTACCATATGAGCTGAAACAGATCTCTCCCCAAGCTTGTGCTGAGAGGGACTCAATGAAATGAAGATTCTGATTGGTTCTGTCTCTGAGTTTTAATCTGTGTTGTGTCGCTCTATTTCTGAAATGAAGATTTTAATTTGGCATCTGCCTAAATTTTATTTAACGATAAACTACAATATTCATTTTAAGAACATGTTTTGGCACTTAAATAATGTATGATAGCTTAATAATTCAGAGTGGGAATCACAGGGCTCTGTCGTTTGAATGCAAAAAAAAAAAAAAAAAAGAAGCTGTTGCTGGCCACGCCCCATGTATACGCTGAGCGCTTACCACACTTTAGTGTGTTAGCTTGTGCTAAATATCACAGCACGAACAAGCTAGTTCACGCTCAACTGTAATAGAAGCACAAAACTCATTATTTTAAAGTACATATATCTCCCTCATCTGCTGACTTACCACAGTAAGTAAGACAGTAGTAGGTACAGATTCCTCCCTCAGAAGAAGTCTGCTGGCTATCTCTGCTGTGTACTGTCTGAGGTTCTCAACCAAATACAAAAAAAAAAAAACAAATATAGATACATTAACAGTGTGTCATACAGTCTCAGAAACCACGCAGTCAAGTCTGTTAGAGATTACATAACAATGCAGTGCAGTTTGTGGTGAGTGTGTGATGAATTAGGCATGCAGTTTGCACAATGCACATTTAGAAACTGATAAAAAAGATGTAGAAACTGATTAAACAGTTGTACCAAGGAGCTGAATCTGGTACTTTAGCTTTAAACTCTGTTATATAAAGATGGCCCAGGCTTTTTCCTTTGTCTTTAAGAGCACAGTTAAAATAACTGAACCTGCATGATAAAACCAGCACTGAAATTACGCCCAGCCCTTTCAGATCTGCAGTTTAATAGCAGCCTGTGTGCAGCAGATTCAAATGCAGGGTGCTGAGTGAGGCAGAGTAGGCCTGAGCAGTGCAGAAATTACAGAGGAGAGGGGTGTGTCTCCTGTAGGTAGTGTGAGACAGAGCCTTTCTGTTCTACAGAGCTCAGCCCAGCTCTAACAAGGTGTCTGTTGTGTCCTGTCTGCTCACCGCTGTGCCGAATACCAGACACTGCGGTTAAAAACAGCCTAAACTTCACAAAAAAACTTTCCAGCATTGAGTGAAGTGTGTCTGGGAGTCTAGGTTGTCCAGTTCTCAAAAGCCTTACAAGATTGATTAGATGATGAAAAACAAGAATAACTACATAACTACAATATGTGTTAAACATGGTGGAGGGAGTGCTGCCACAGTAAAATAGGTCACTGTGCAGAAACAGTGATTCACAGAATGGATGATAATGACCTAAACATTAAAGTGTGTAAGAAAATGTAGATATTGGGGATGTAAGGGAACTAGTAATGGGACGATTAATACTGATGTAAAACTGATATAAAACTGCCGATAGTGATACAAATACTGATAAAAGGGCACTTTTAGTTTATTATTAGTACTATGATGAACACACAATATTTATTTATTTATTTATTTCAAATTAAATATTTATTTTTTTATTCAATATTTTAAAAGAGTTGAATATTAAATATGTTAAATATTAAATACAGGGCTAATTTTTTGCAGTGGTTGCACAGAAGACTTCTATTTTGACACGTAGCGTAGTGGATTAGCTGCAATAGCTAACAGCAACTGGCAAGGCTAACTGTATTTCCAAACTGAATTAATCACTGTTTTTTAATAACAGATTGATTTCTTAGTGCTGCTTAGAGTGAGTAGGACCTGTGGTTTGATATTCGATGTGGATTATGGTTAAAGTTCACTTGAGATAACACCAGAATGTAGCTGTTAACCCAATGCTAGCTAGGCTAACAGGCTGCACATCTTAATGGAGATGGCTAACGGCTAATTGGTTATGCTAACTTTATTTCCAAACTAAATTAATCACTGTTTTTTAATAACAGATGGGTGTGTTTGTGCTGGTTAGTGTTTGTAGACCCTGTGGTTTTCTAGAAAATGTGGATTTGGACTATAGCTTTTATAACTTTTTTTTTTTTTTTTTTTTTTTTTTTTTACAGTGCATTTGTACGACTTTAATCTAAATTTTCTGTTCCAAATAAACCTCCTGTGTTTTTTTTTTTTTTTTAAAGCTCCACTAGGTAGGATTGAGATTTTGCGCTCGTGGGCTCCCCCTACAGTTTTAGAGTGTAATAAATGTTTCAGGCGGATTAGTTTCTCTTTTTCGTTTTCTGGCTTTCACAGACATATTCTGTCTCTTTCCAGCTTCTGCCAGAGTGTCTGTATGTTAGTTTGTAAAGAATGAACCAGTAGTCCTTGTAGAACTGTTAGAACTAAAGGTCGGAAAGCAGGTCGCAGTTCTCGCGAGCGTTGGTCGCGGCCGCCTCGGAAAACCGCCTCGGAGTCTGGTTTGAGCTCAGAGGAGCTCCGGCACAGACACGAGGGCACCGCTATTACTCCTATTACACCTCAATGCAGCACTGCAGTGAGTTTCAAGTTGTAATTTTACTTCTTTAAAAAGATCAAAAATCAAGAAACTCCTACCTAGTGCTGCTTTAAAATAGACCAAAAGTATAAACAAAAGGATTTTCCTAATGGCCTCCCTTTTCAATGCATATCAAATAGGTAACATTTCCAAGAAAGACTTGGAGACTTCAATATTGTGTTATATTCTCAGTAGAGTTTTCAGGTAAGGGTTTAAACAGGCCAGTGAGGAGTGGCTGAACTCTTCCAGCATGCTGTCCAACCCAAACACATCACTGCTTTAAACACAGGGCTTCGTGGTGTGAAACCAAAATAAATAGCTGCCATCATCTGCCACGGCCTCTGTTATGACAATACTGCCAACCCTTCATAGGGTTACAGACGCAGACATTTCTTGGAAAGGGCTGAATCATTCCTGCCTAAACACCGCCTCAGTGTTCGTAATGTCAGACTGCTGATTGATTGGTGCATTACATTTCCTCAATTAATGAGGCCCTCAGTGTGTTAATTGATTGGAAAACTTCAACTTGAAGGAGTAGTTTGCTGACAAATTAAAGTAACATGACTGATCGCTGAGATACAAGCCTGATAGTGGTCAGTATAACTTACTTGGATTACTTGAGTAATCTCTAGTTTCTAATAAGGTGGACAATTTGTCAATTTATATACAGTACCAGTAGAAGGTTTGGACACCTTTTCATTAAGAGTTTTATTTTTTTCCTACATTGTAAAT
Organism: Astyanax mexicanus; assembly: GCF_023375975.1. Lineage (NCBI taxonomy): Eukaryota > Metazoa > Chordata > Actinopteri > Characiformes > Acestrorhamphidae > Astyanax > Astyanax mexicanus. Next base: position 50,472,718 of record NC_064414.1, read on the forward strand.
GAATAGTGAAGTGATTCAGACTATGAAGGAACACATAAGGAATCATGTAGTAACTTAAAAGTGTTAAAAACAAACCAAAATACTCTGTAAAGAAGCATTTAGGTGCTCTAATCTGGGTAGCTGTTAATTTACGGTTTGTGAGGCTGGTAACTCTGATGAACTTATCCTGTACAACAGAGGAAACTCTTGCTCTTCCTTTCCTGGGGTGGTCCTGATGAGAGCCAGTTTCATCATTAACTGCACTTGAAGATACTTTTCTAGGGCTATTCACTGTATACCTGTAACTCTACCTCTTCACTACTTTACAACTGATGCTCTCAAACACATTAAGAGGCAAGAAATTCAAATAATTAACTCTTTACGAGTTCAGCACAGCTGTTAACTGAAAGCCTGAATTCCAGGTGACTCTACCTCATAAAGCTGACTGAGAAAATGCTAGAGCAAGCAAGAGGTGCTACTTTGAAGAATGTAAAATATACAACATATTCTGGTTTAACACTTTTTTTTGGTTAGTAAGTAATTACATATGTTACATATTTTGCTGCTGTATTAACTACCTCAGGCGGGATAAATTACAGTACATGGTACATGCCGTATCATATGCAGTCAACATTTTTATTTTTATATATATATTTTTTGCTGTTTTTAGCAAAAGAAAAACTCACACTGTTCTCATTTTCTATTATATATCTACTAGAGACAGATTAATGTCTGTTCTGTATTATTTATTTTACTTTAATCCTGAATATATGGAGAGATTTGGAGTGCATTATTTTTATCATAACATTCTGGATCATTGACTTCTATTACAAATCTGATAAAATGTATTTTTTTCTTGTACTTTTTTAAATATCTTAGTTAGCGGAGTGCATTATCATATCATATGCAATAGTAAAATGTTTGTTTTGTTGCAGTAGTGAATTCTTGATTTATTTTTTATTTAGTGTTTTATCATACCACCAAAAGAATAGCTAACATTAAAATACCATGAAATATCGTGATATTATTTTAGGGCCAATATCACCCACCCCTAGTACATGGATCATTCTTCTTACTTTTTCTTACTCAAATATAAGCTAAATGTTATTACAGAGAGTATAATTAGCCCTATTTGATTGGATGATGTACAGCAAAAAATACTAAATTATTGTGCAATGCATTAAATAATATTTAAATAGTGTTTTTGTCTGTTATTAATTATGATAAATTGTTTAAATGTCTTTAAATATCATTATATATTATTTTTACCATTTTGCTGAACTGTAATCCCTAGTTTAGAAATAACAGATAGATCATGTGTGAGCCTGCCGCAGTAAATACCCGTCTCATACCCACTAATGCTGCATCAGAATCAACACCATAAGTCACAGAGCGACAGCTTCCAGCCCTTCAGTCACACCTCGCTCTCCCAGCTGTCTCTATAGCATTGTTTCTGACTCAACACTATAAATCAATTACAGCACATTCCTCCCACTCAACTGTGTCTCACTGGGTGCTATACGGAACATGTGACGCGCAGCTCTGATTTGGTCCTGATACCTCATTTATTGAATGTTATGCAAGTCAGTGTAATCGTAGTGAGTGAACTTCCAGGTAAGAAAATCCCATTCCTTACAGATTAGTCATGGAGCATGAATTTCCACCTGAAAATGACCATGTGCAGTTTTTTTCATATATTACCATACAGAAATGCTGATACTGAAGATGATGCAATTAAAAAATACTTAATATGACCAAATAAAAAGAAATTGCGTCCGGATACTTATAATAGGATTCTTATATAGTATATTTCTTTATTTGTTTCAAAATTAAGAATAATAAAAAGAGCTTATTCTGCTTTTTCCGTACACTAAAAAGAGCTTTGCTTTGAGTATTTGATTGCATTAGTGATGCAAATATCAACTCATCCCAAACTCACCCTAAACTCCCCAACTCATTTCTAACTCTCAAACATTTCCCAAACTGCCCAACTGATCCCAAACGTCCCAACTCATTCCATACCCCCCAACTCATCCCTATCCCCAACCCCTTCCTTAATTCCCAATTCATCCCCAGCTCATCCCAAACTCATCCCTAATTCCCCAACTTTGTACCAAGCTCCACTAATCTCAAACTCTCCAACTCATCCGTAATTTATCCCAAACTCCCCAACTCATTCCCAACCACCCAACTCCTCTGCAACTTCTCCACCTCATCCCCAACACATCCCCAAATTCCTCCCCTAACTCATTTTCTAGATCCTCAACTCATCCCCAAACTACCTAACTCATCCCGACTCCCCAAATCACCATAAACTCCCCAAATCACCATAAACTTCCTAACTCATCCCAAACTCCCCAACTCATCCCAAACTCCCCAAATCACCATAAACTCCCCAGCTCATCCCTAACTCCCCAAATCACCATACACTCCCCAAATCACCATACACTCCCCAAATCACCATACACTCCCCAAATCACCATAAACTCCCCAACTCATCCAAAACTTCCTAACTCATCCCAAACTCCCTAACTCATCCCAAACTCCCCAAATCACCATAAACTCCCCAACTCATCCCTAACTCCCCAAATCACCATAAACTCCCCAAATCACCATAAACTCCCCAACTCATCCCAAACTCCCTAACTCATCCCAAACTCCCCAAATCACCATAAACTCCCCAACTCATCCCTAACTCCCCAAATCACCATAAACTCCCCAAATCTCCATAAACTCCCCAACTCATCCAAAACTTCCTAACTCATCCCAAACTCCCTATCTCATCCCAAACTCCCCAAATCACCATAAACTCCCCAAATCTCCATAAACTCCCCAACTCATCTCAAACTCCCCAACTCATCCCTAATTTATCCCAAACTCCCCAACTCATCCCCAACGTATCCCCAAATCCCTCAACTCAGCTCAAACTCCTCCACCTCATCCCCAACACATCCCCAAATTTCCAAATTACTATATATATTTATTAATATATATATTGATATTTATTTATATATTTATTTATAATATAATATATATTATATATAATATATTTTGGTTTGTTTTTAACACTTTTAAGTTACTACATGATTCCTTATGTGTTCTTTCATAGTCTGGATGATTTCACTATTCATTTACAATGTAGGAAAAAAATAAAACTCTTAATGAAAAGGTGTCCAAACCTAGGCCAATAAAATTAAATGAATGAAAAGGTGTCTAAACTTTTGACTGGTACAGTACATGTAAGTTTATTGTCGTTGATGTAAAAATATGAAGTATTTTATATTTTTAATATTATTTTAAATGCTGAAATAAGCAGTTTAGCTCAGTCTTACAACCTTGTTTCCCTTCACCTACCAAATCCGTCCAAGCAGAGCTCTAGGGTGTTTGACCCACTGTATTAATCACACACACACACACACACACACATATACACACACACACACACACACACACTCTTATTTCTCTGGTTACATGTTGCAGCATGCATCCGTATGCGCAGCTGAATGTAAAAGGAGACACTAGCTCACACATCACCGTGCAGAAAAGCGTTTCCTGCAGCTTCTATTTTGAGGCTGGCAGAGGGAGCCGGAGCTGCGTAAACAATGCGCCGGCTGTGTTCAGAATGCAGGGCGGTGGGGAACACAGTCTGCCCTGGGTTGCCAGCCCTGCACAGACTGTACCCACCAGGTCATCAGGCTGAGCATTCGTTTGAAGTGCCTTTAGATCTTAATGCAGGAGGCCGTCACACTGGGATAGGGTACTGTTCTGTTGGCAGTACTTCACTACAGCATCTAGACAAGTACTGCGTGTGCATTTTCACATCTATGTCAGCAAAAGGTGCAACTTACAGTAAAGTAGGTGAATGCAATAGAAGAGTGCTATAGTAACTGGTTCTGCTATCAGTGTAATGATTAATGTGATTATACAGCTCTGGAAAAAAATAGAGACCACTTCAGTTTCTGAATAAGTTTCTCTGATTTTGCTATTTATAGATTTATGTTTGAATAAAATGAACAGTGTTGTTTTATTCTATAAACTATAGACAACATTTCTCCCAAATTCCAAATAAAGATATTGTCATTTACGGCATTTATTTGTAGAAAATGAGAAATGGCTGAAAAAAAAAAAGATGCAGAGCTTTCAGACCTCAAATAATGCAAAGAAAACAAGTTTCAAGAGTTCAGAAATCAATATTTGGTGGAATAATCCTGTTTTTTATCACAAGTTATCATGCATCTTGGCATCATGTTCTCCTCCACCAGTCTTACACACTGCTTTTGGATAACTTTATGCCTTTACTCCTGGTGCAAAAATTCAAGCAGTTCAGTTTGGTTTGATGGCTTGTGATCATCCATCTTCCTCTTGATTATATTTAAGAGGTTTTCAATTTGGTAAAATTTCAATTTTGGTAAAAAAGCAATTACACCCTTTTAAATACTACTAAAAAAAATCATTAATCATAGTTTGGAAAATGTATACTCTTTTCTTTACCTGCTACAGTCCACACTGTGTATATGGAGGCGCAGTTATTGAAGCATTGCTCATTGCATCACTGGCTAAAATACTGTTTGCTGTTATATATGTGAATAAACATACAAATAAACACAAAAGACAATATCACGATTATCAAAAATGATTGAGGTAGTGTCTATTTTTTGTACGATAAGTCGATAATGTAATTATTGTGACAGGCCTAGTAAGTAGTCTCTTTTTTTTTTTTTCCAGAGCTGTATTTTTAATGAACACTGAATGTGCTTAGTATCCCAAGAGACAAACCAGATGAATAATTTTGTTTGCTGAATATTTGCTGGTATTTCTGTTGTTTGTTAATATTTTAGAAGCATGTTTGGTCAGAGAAGGATGTGAAGGAAGGATTTACTGTATGTACATTAATTGTAAATCGCATATTCGTCTGTAACCCTCACCACAGTCAGAGCAGATGCAGACTCAGGTGTGGTTTATGGCTCTGTCCCGCGGGCCGGCGTGAGCGGCCGCTCCTCCTCCTCCTCCTCCTCTTTCTCTTCCTCACATGACCGGGCTTTGTGCTTCAGTAATCCACGTTTTCCGTGCGCCGCTCGCTCGGCCTGACGGGGTGTTTTTGGCCAGACTGAGGAGTAAGCAGCTTAATCACAGCCGTGTGTCAACTCATGAAATATGGGTCATACAGAGACATGCGGCCGTCCAAACATGGCAACCCAAACACTGCTGCTGCTGCTACTACTGGGAGGAGTCTGCGTACACTGCACTGCTGTGAGTGACATTCACTAAGTGGGATTAGTAATGGATCCTATAGGCTAACAGTGTTCTTCTAACTATAGTGACATCGGTTTTATGCTATAAAGAGACATATACAACAAATCTCTTAAAGAGGAACTAAACTCCCTGATTTTAGGTGACTCCACCCTCAGCTCAAATTTAAAAAGGCTAAAAAAAAAAAGAGGGGTAGTTTGGGAGTGGCACTGGGTGATGTATGGGTTTAGGGGTGGGGGAAGAGGGAGAGCTAATTGAGTAGAGCAGTGTGCCTGCAGTGATAGCAGTGAGACAAAGATGATTGGACGTCAGCAAGGGGGGCGGGATTATTGATTGACTGATCTGCATATTGTGATGTGTCTGCGTGCCAAAGCCTATAGCAAGGTTGAACCTGAGAGGGCGCCGCAGAGGTGGGAATTACCACAGTAAAAGCGTTTTTTAAAGGTTAGGAAATGTATCTAAAAAAATAAGCATTACTGGTATGTTTTATTACTTCAAAGAAACAAATTTCAGCAATTAAAGAAAAAAAAAATTGGTTTAGCGTTTAGTGACATTTTAAACTTCTAAATTCTGCTTGACATGAATATTTGTAGAAGAATTGTCTTTCCTAAAAGTCCTTGAGGAAAAGTTTCAAAAAGCACAAATACAAAAGAGGTTGGTACAGCATAAAAAGCGCAAATAAAAAAAAAATAAGTATAGCGTTTCTCACATTTTCTTCAACATTTATTTGATTGCAGACTGTATGAATCTACAATATTTAATGTTTTATCTGCTCAACTTCATTTCATTTATTTAAAAAATATATATATTCCTGCATTTCAGACATGAAGCACGTTTCTAAAAAACGTTGGAATAGAGGGAATTTAGTACTTGTGTTAGTAGAGTGTCTCCAAATTAGAAATTAGGAATGCACTTAGAAATTTCCCAACCCAGTATTAATATGGGTATTTTTGTAGTCACCAATACCAATGTTGATACTGATACCTAAAGTACTTAGAATTAAGCAGTCAGGGGCAAAATGTAAAAGTGTAATGGTTAGTGTAAAGTAGTGCAGTGCAACAGTTAAGCTAAGTAAATTGTCCCACCCATTTACAGATATATTTCCCCCATCACTAGTGATGCCACAACTAGGGTTGCAGCGGTAACCGGTTTCACGGTATACCATGGTATTAAAATGCACGGTTATCATACCGTGTGTGTTTGCTTATTACCGGTAAAACGCCAGCCAGCGGAGAAACTCACCCGCGCATGCGCAACTCTGCTCCGCTTCAGCTGCTCAGCACACAGCGGTGAGAACAGCAGAAAGTGCATCAGACTAAACAAATCTCCGTCCGCCTACAAAAAGGCTAAACTAAAATCAGCAGTGTGGGACTATTTCAGAGACCCGCCGAACGCACCCGAGGATGGTTATCCGATTTGTAATCAATGTGGCCGTAAAGTCACAGCTAAAGGTGGACATACGTAAAACCTGTTCTCCCATCTCCGAGAACACCACCCCGCCGTGCAGCGCAAAGTATGTGTTTAGTTTATAATTTTAATCTGAACATAAATAAAACCTCTTTGTAGTCGTGCACAACCCATGCGGTAAGCGCCCGCAAAAGCGCTGAGTTATCCGAAATTTGGGCACGCAGGTACAGGCGTGAAGTGCGTGAAGTACGATGGATTCACGTGTCCGTGTAAAGATCCTGGCCGGACTGGATGTGAAAGACGCCATTCATTTACATGCGTTAATTTTCAAATTCTGACGTGCCTGTTTTTCATGTGTTAAAACCAGACTCTGTGTGAAAGCCTTAAAATAGAAATCTCTATTGTGAGGATCATGTCAGAAATAAATCCCCTCTTTCTGCAGTATCTGGTTATATACCAACTTGGCAGTAAAACGGACGTTTACAACAGTTGTTGATCAGACACTGACCCAGGCTCAGTTTATCAGATATTAAATCATTTAAACTTAAATAATTGTACTTAATAGTTTAAACACAGGATCTTTACTTCTTAGAGGACATGTAATGTGTGATACGTGTGTGTGTGTGTGTGTGTGTGTGTATATATATATATATATATATATATATATATATATATAAATTTTTTTTTTTTTTATATATACACCCTTAATGCCCTTAAGAGTAGTGGAAAAACCTGGTTTCCTTCACCTAATGGTGTACAGTTTATTTTTTTAAGGAGACATTATCTATATAGTTGTTCCAGGTTTCTACAATAAATAGTTAATTGAACAAAAAACCTTTGTTGTAATTTCTTTAAGGGTCAGTTTAATAATATATGTAACAAACTGTGATACCGTGATAACCGTGATACCGCGGTATTTTCTGAGACGGTTATCATACCGTGAAAATCTCATACCGTTGCAACCCTAGCCACAACACAAGTAAGGTGAAGACTAGCACACGCCTCCTCCGATACATGTGAAGTCAGTCTGGTGCAGCATTGCCGAGTAGCATCATAGCGCACTCAGAGGAAAGTGCAGCGACTCGGTTCTGATACATCAGCTCACAGATGTAGCCTTGTGCGGATCCACATCACCCTAGGAGTAATGAGGGGAAAGAGCGCCATCTACCAAATTGGCCTTGTTCTTTCAAAGCTCTGGCAGCTGATGGCAAGCTGCATGACTGGGATTCAAAGCAGCAGTCTCACGATCATAGTGGCAGCCCTTTAGACCTCTGGGGCACTCGGCTACCCAACAAGCAAACCCAACCCAGCACTAGAAATCCCCAATTTACTCAAATAATAACACCTTAAAACGTAAAGTGTGGGTGTTCCCAAGCCACTTTTATATATTTTTGTTAAGTATAGTGTTTGTTTTTTTCTTGTTTTTTTTTTTTTCAGCTTAAGGGATTTTTACTGCAGTTCTGAATGAAAATCCAGCCTGTTTTATTCTTCGCCACCAGGCTCAGTTGCCAGAGCTAATGATACTGCAGAGCTGGATACTGTTCATAACTCACATCCCAAAATACCACACTGTGGTATATTCTCTCCCGTACTCTCCCCACGGGACCCTGGCAGCAGTGGATCTGCCCCTGGGGAGTTTTAGAATGGAGCATGTTTCCTCAGTGTTGATGTAGTGCTAACAGATCCTACACTCATACAGTATTATAGCTTTTTAAGATGCTTTTTTGGTGGAAAAAGAGCCTAAATGCTTTAACTGTAGGGCTTATTTATTTCCTAGCTAAATCTATCTCAGGTTTAGATAATTGTTACTCTAAAAAAATTAGAATATCATTGAAAAGTTATTTATTTCAGTAATTGAGTTAAAAATGTGAAACTCATGTATTATATAGATGTATTACACACAGAGTGATCTATGTTAAAAGTGTATTATATCTAATAAGACCAATTGGTACTTTAGGCAGTGTGGGCAGTGTGCCAAATCCTGCTGGAAAATGAAATCCACATCTCCATAAAAGTTGTCAGTAGCAGAGGGAAGCATGAAGTGCTGTAAGATTTTGCGGTAAAACAAAACTGCACTGACTTTAGACTTGATAATAAAACACAGTGGATCAACAACAGCAGATGACGTGTCTCTCCAATATATCAAACCATCACTGATTGGTGGAAACTTCACACTAGACCTCAAGCAGTTTGGACTGTGTGTCTCTCCACTCTTCCTCCAGACTCTGATCCCTTGATTTACAAATGAAATGTAAAATTTACTGATGATCAGTGATGGTTTGGAGAGACATGTCATCTGCTGGTGTTGATCCACTGTGTTTTATTATCAAGTCCAATGTCAGTGCAGTGTTTTCCCACAAAATCTTACATATTATATATATAAATACAGTTATTTCACTTATATTCACTGTGCATACTGGTAGCCCAGATCCATCCATGACCTCTTATATAACATACCGCTTACAAAACATGTTGTTGTTCCCATTTGGCCTCACATTAGTGAAATACCATGGAGTAGATGGACATTCCTGGATTCTTCATACCTGAGGGAGATGTTTATGATGTTGAATTTCTGAAGCTCCTGACGTCATATTTAATGCTTCTGAGAATAAACACTCCCCCTGAGAATTCACAGGCCTGAACTGAATCGTACACACGAGCACAGTTTTATTATTGTTTACAACAGATTCAACAACATTGACCATCTGGGGTCCACAAACATGCTGACCATCTTCATACTACTACTAATACACTAAACTGGCAAACGTATGCATTGCATTTGGTTTGGATGGAGCTGATCGACCACGAGTCTACTGAGCTCTATTGTTGTTGAGCTAATCTGAAGCTACATTAATTTTGGAGGTCTGTAGTAGGGGTGGGCGATATGGCTCTAAAATAATATCACGATATTTCTTGGTATTTTCACGATAACGATACTTTTGGCGATATGAAAAAACACTGAATTAGAAAAATTATTTAGAATTTTATTATTGCATGCAATAAGATATGGCTAACTGATATTAAATTTAAGGATTTTATCAGATTTGTAACAAAAGTCAATGATCCAAAATGTCATGATATTAGTAATGCATTCCAAATATCTCGATATATCCAGGATAAAAGTAAAATAAATGATACTGTACAGATATAATCTGTCTCTAGTAGATATATAATGAAAAATGAGAACAGTGTGAAATTTTCTTTTGCAAAAAAGTAGTGCACTGATGGGATAATTAGGGGTGGGTGATATGGCACCATATTTCAGGGTATAATATCGTTCACGATATTAAACATTTTTGGCGATATTATCATGTATGATACGATATGGCACACCCCTAGTCTGTAGTCATTGACTTCTTTTGGAGAGATATGTCATCTGCTGGTGTTGGTCCACTGTGTTTTATCAAGTCCAATGTCAGTGCAGAGTTCAGTGCTTCATGCTTACCCCTGCTGACAATTTTATGAATCGTAGATGAGGATTTCATTTTCCAGCAGGACTTGCCACACTGCCCACACGGCCAAAAGTACCAATTGGTCTTATACAATATTCTCATATTTGCACTTCATTTAGACAGAAGTGCAGACGTCCTATCACTATTGCGCTATTGTCTTGTGTCTTTGTCTTACGTATGTCTATTTGTGTTCTTATCGTATTGTACATATAATACAGGCCAGAAGTTTGGACATACCTTCTCATTTAACGCGTTTTCTCTTTTTTTTTTTTTGACTATTTACATTGTAGATTAGCACTGAAGGGATCAAAACTATGAATGAACACATGTGGAGTTCTTTGTACTTAAAAAAAAATGAGCTGAACCTCCACAGTCACCGGACCTGAACCCAATCCAGATTTGAGGTTTGGGGTGAGCTGGAGCACAGAGTGAAGAAGGCAAAGGGGCAACAAGTGCTAATAAACACCTCTGGGAAATCCTTCCTTCCTTCAAGACTGTTGGAAAACTTTTTATTTCAGGTGACCACCTCTTAATGAAGCTCATTGAGAGAATGATGCCAAGAGTGTGCAAATCAGTAATCAGAGCAAAGGGTGACTATTTTGAAGAAACTAGAATATATATATATATATATATATATAATTGTTTAATATTTCACCCTTTTTAGTTAAGTACATAAAACTCCACATGTGTTCATTTATAGTTTTGATGCCTTCAGTGAGAATCTACAATATAAATAGTCATAAAATAAAGAAAACGCATTGAAAAAGTGAAGGTGTGTCCAAACTTTTGGCCTGTACTGTATAGTGTCTCTCATTCTTTTATATTTATAACTTTATTTTCTGTAGTTGCTGTAACTTTGAGGAAGGAGATTAACATAATTTAAAATATCTGTATGTCCTGTACATGTGCAGTATTGACAATAAAAATACTGACTTAATTTTCTGAGATGCCGATTTTTGGGTTTTTATTGGCTGTAAGCCATAATAATCATCAACAATGAAAGAAATAAACACTTAAAATAGATCACTATGTGTGTAATACATCTATATAATATATGAGTTTCATATTTTGAGCTGAAATAAAGTAGCTATTCAATGATATTCTAATTTTTTTATGCACTAGTGTTTGCTGAGCTGTATTGCTCATCATTGGGAGTTCCCTGCTGAACCCTCCAATCCTCTCTGAGTGTGTGTCGTGGTGATTTCCTTTAATTGTGAAAGTAAATCCTCTGCAGTATATTAGCTGCTTACTGAAGGAGGAGGCCGGATGTTTGCTGATGTCAGATGTTGGTTTAGTGATTGAGCAATGCCAGGTTGAAGGATTGTTCTTGATGTTTTTTTTTTCTGCATGAGATCAGAGTGGTAGAGCAGGTTGGCTGTGCAATACTTCTATACTCTGAGACGAAAGTTTTATTTATTATTTTAGATCTGTTTATTGTCTGTTGGTTAGCTTGATTGCTTGGATAAGTGTATATGGAGGGCTACAACGTGGGATTCACTTATTTGTATTATTTCCCGGTTTAGTCACTGCCGCTTCCTGTCTCACTATTAAAGGGTTGGTTTATTTATGGGAGTTTCAGCATTGGAAACTCCCACCCTAAAAGTACAATAACAATAACATTCTGTTGATATCTGAGATAAGAGGGCCTTCTTCTGCCTCTGATTGGTTAATATTTTCACTAGAGCAGATTCTGCATATCATATCTTATTGTAAACAATGATAATAGCATCAAACACTCTGTAATGAGTAAAAAATCCTTCTCATGATGTGATATTCTTCAAAGCAGTGTATATTGTATTTGTTTCAGTGTCAATTTACTAAATACACTTCTATTTCTATTTCTATTGTTACATTACTTACAGTATTCAGTATATATATATATATATATAAGTAATATAATACAGGAAATTGACAAATCCTGCACCTAACAGCTGGGGTTATGCATAGGGCTCAGCCAGGATCTACTACTCACTCAACTAACAACAATAGCAAAACCACAATCTGATACTGGCTCGACAAGAATCCAGAAGCACAGCCTAACACTATGTTCATGGTCCATTGCCTCAACTGCCAAGTAACAGACCTACCAAAAAATAACCTATGAACAAACAGAATCCCTCCTTAATCTAAGCTCACTTCCTTTAACTATGGCAACAACACACTTACCTAAGCACAATCACACACAATAAATCACATTATAAGTTGCGTGAGCAGAACACAGCAACCACTACCATATATATATATATATATATATATATATATATATATATATATATATATATATATATATATATATATATATATATATATATATATTTTTTTTTTTTATTTATTTATTTATTTATTTATTTATTTATTTATTTTGGTATTTGTTATTATTATTATATTATACAAAATCTGGGTCTTGGTAAGTTACTGTTTACTAAATGTGTAAAACTCATATTTATGCAAAATAAATTGTGTTTATTTTGCTGCATTATTATATTCTCGAAATATATTTAAAAAATTCAACGTTTTGTCATATCACCAAGAATGTAATCCTAAAAATACCCTGAAATATTGTGATATAATTTTAGGGTCATATCTCCCACCCCTTTTCTGAGACTGTTCCCAGAATGATTTGTTTTAATCAACTAATTTAGGTATAATTTAATTTACCTCCCACTAAGACTGGCCATATGGCCAAAATGTTGGCCATCATAATATATATATATATGTTATATATATGTAATATATATTTATTTCAATCAATGCAATAATTACCATGTCAGTATGAAAAATACAAACAACCAAAAACACCCACGACAGATTTCTCTATCTACAAATGCCTGCTAAATGAATTTTCCAATTTATGTGATGCACCGTCTAATGAATGTCTGTCAGTGAGGGATGCTGTAACTAATGTATTTTGAAATATTCATAAAACAAAACATAAAATCATTAATTTTTTTTAACCATGATATACAGTATCAGTCAAAAGTTTGAACACATGTTCTCATATAGTGTTTTTTTTTTTCTTGAATTAATTTTCTACATTGTGGTTTAATATTTAAGACATGAAAAATTTAATTGGCACATATAGTTATTTATTATCTGTAAGGCTTCCACATTTCCCTGACCTAAACCCATCTGAGATGGTTGATTTGGGATGAGCTGGACCAAAATAGAAATAGAATGATTTTTCTTGTCACTTTCAAACTTTTCTCGGACTGTTATTGGTCCAAGCCTCTGGCTTGATTTTACTGTATTCGGAGCCCACTCTTATCAAATTAAAAACACACTTTTTTTTTTTTTTTTGCTAAGAGTTTATGCATTTGATGTGTTTTTATATATTAAATGTGGTGGCACTAATCAAATTAATAGGGTAAATCTGTGAAGGATTGTGTTATTGACACCAATAAATCCATAATTCCTAATATTTGATTATTTAGAAGTATTTTATCCTCTCTAGTAACACATATGCTATGAAATATCATTGGAGAATTGTGATATATTGAGTATCGCAGAATAACAGTGTCGTTATATCATGGTACTCTTGTGCAACATTTCATTATAATAATGCATCATGAGTCATTATGAATGTGTTTCTCTCTGTAAGTGTTTAATGTTTCTCGTTCTTTAACTGTTTCTGTAATTTTCTGTTGCAGAGCTCTCTCTGGCCCAGCGCAAGTTTGCCCAGTGCCTGGGTGAGTTCCAGTTTGAATACATTGGGGATGCAAAGACTGACGATGAAAAATGCATCGGTGAGTGTGTTTAAAGCCTTTCAGTTTTCTCTGTTTTGAGTATTGTTATTATTTATTGAGTATTTGAGTATTATTCAAGTAGTATTTTTAGGTACCAATGCTTAATAATGCTGCTTTTAGTTTGAATGTGTTATTTTTTGTGTTGCTGCTCGGTTCATTCTAAAATATTTAAAAAGCTTAGAACAGCACTATGATATACATTGTCATAATACCTGGCCTAGGGGTGGGCAATATGGCCCTAAAATAGTATTGTGATGTTTCATGGTATTCTCACGATAACAATACTCTTGGTGATATGAAGAAAAAAAAAAACACTGAATAAAAAAAAAATACACTTCTGCAGCAAAATGAAAATTTAATTTAATTATTGCATATGATATAATATGGCACACCCTTAACTGAGATATTAAACAAATAGAAAAATAATTTTATAAGATTAATAACAAAAGTCAGTGATCCAAGATGTCATGAACTTTATAATGCACTCCATATATTTCCATATATCCAGGATTAAAGTAAAATAAATGACACTGGACAGATATAATCTCTAGTAGATATATAATGGCAAATGAGAACAATGTAATTTTTTTTTCTTTTGCCAAAAACAGCAAAAATTAGTACCATGATGTGATACGACACACTCCTAACCTGGTCATACATTTTATATGTATTATAGCAACAAATGCACTCATCGTCAAAACATAGTTGAACCCAGATGGAATTGACAAACAGGAATAAAACTGGGTGGGTAGTTATGGGTAGAATGGCAGCAGGTCATATTCAGGCATGAGTTCTGCTTTTGTCCTGTGAAGACGACCAACGACTCTGTGTGTGGAGGCACCATGTTCACCTGCACAAGGCGCATTGTGATGCTCATTGCTATCTTACACCCCCTCTACAGTCTATTTTCACGCCTTGTGCACGCACCGTCGGAGATTAGGAATAAATCTACACATAAATCTGGGTGTGGTGGTCTAGAAGTGAGGAGAAGTGGTGGGAAACACAGGAGCTCCACTGACTGATTATAACCCTGACAACAGTCAGCAAACAATCCTATTTTAGCCATGCAGTAACTGTGTGAGAATATTTTGGCTGCATGATATGGATTATCACAGCTCTCCTTTAGGAATAGTTTAAGAAATACTGGTCAGTCAATCCAAAAACTTTTAAAAGCTTTATAAGTATCTTCGAGTGCAGTTGAAAAGACCATTAAAAATGTTATGATGAAACTGGCTCTCATCAGGACTGCCCCAGGCAAGGAAGAGCAAGAGTTCCCTCTGTTGTACAGGGTTACCAGCCTCAGAAACCGCAAATTAACAGCACAAAAACAATTCCATCAATTCTTACAGCTATTTCTCTTATAATTAGTGTATAACAGCTTCTGTAAATGTCATTTATTTGTGCTGTTTCTTTTTTTTTTTCTTTTTTTTTTTTTTGTGTTTCAGACGACTCCTTGCAGGAATTTTCAGCATTCCTCAGAAATCTGGAGGACCAGAGGGAGCTGATGGTAAGTGTGACCAGTTCAGACCTGCGGTGAACCTGATGCTCACCCTAAAATATGCAAACTACTCAGAATACTGCAGTGTGCTGCACTTTTCACTCTGCTGGAACAGAGCCAAACAGCAGAGCTGCATCTGTATAACAGTTACAGATAAACTACCCTCCCCCTCAACTGTCCCAACACACACACACACACACACACACACACTATATCAGGATGTGAGGTCATAAGTGCCCCATATGTGTGTGTGTGTGTGTGTGTGTGTGTGTGTGTATTGGTGTGGAGAACCTGTAAGTAATAACACATATATAATAACTTTTTTTTTTTTTTTAAAGGGTTTATTAAAGATTCTTTTTTAAAAGCAGATGTTCTGTATTCTGTATTACGTTGTAAAACCTATTGTAAATTGTATTATTATTATGTATAGAACCTTAAAAAAAACATGACCAAAAAGGTTTTGCTTTTTAACTGATGGGTAGAGAGTAATTTGCAGGTAATGAGTAGTAGGAGTGGGCGATATGGCTCTAAAATAATATCACGATATTTCAGGGTATTTTTGCGATAACGATATACTTGGCGATATAGGAAAACTAAAATAATTTATTCATTTCAGGAATATAGTATAATAGTATAACAGTATAATCGTAATGTGGCAAAATAAATAATGCAGCAAAAAATAATATAATGCAGCAAATAATATTGCAGAATATTTAGTGCATGCATATAAACTGCAAACTAAAAATTATATTATACAATAAATACACCTAAAGCTTCACAGTAAATAATAGACTACTTTTAAGACAGAACAGCCCTATTATCACGATATGGATTTTTAATATGACGATATTTCTGTGTCTCGATATATTGTATATGATATAATATTGCCCACCCCTAATGAGTAGTTAGTATTTACTATATAAACTAGTACTTTAAAATAATTAGTAGACACAGTCATTACTTGTTGAATCTTTAATGGTTACTAAGTTGTTATTGTTGCATATAGTATAGTTGGTAGATATTGAGTAACTACTATGTATTGAATACTTAGTAGGTACAGAGTAGTAACTGAGTAGGTACTGAGTAATTATTAGATAACAGATAATTAGTATTCATATAGTCTTGAGTAGTACTGAGTAAATAATACTAATAGAATAATTAATTGATACCGAAATATTATGATACTATTTTTGAATAGGTGTTGAATGACTACTACTTATTTAATTATTACTTTTACTTATTGGATATTTGGTATGTACTGAATAGTTATTAAATAATAGATAACTAGTACTCTTTAGGTTCTGAGTAAATAGTACTAATAGAATAATAAATTGATACCAAATTACTATACTATTTTTTAATAAATAGTATGTACTATATTATTAGTACTTATTGGAAAATGAGTAGGTGCTGAATAACAACTACTCATTTAATAGTTAGAATGCGCTGAATAATTTCTACCTATTGGATACTTGGTAATTACTGAATAATTGATAAATACTATATCTGCTGGCACTATAACAGCTGGTACTGAATAACTTCTACCTTTTGGATACTTGATTAGTATTGAATAATTGATAAATACTAAATCAGCTGGTACTGAGTAATCTCTACTTATTGGATACTTATTAGGTACTGAATAATTGATGAATACTCAATCAGGCGGTACTGAATAACTTCTACTTTTTGGATACTTGCTAAGTATTGAATAATTGATAAATACTAAATCAGCTGGTACTGAGCAACCTCTACTTATTGGATACTTAGTAGGTACTGAATAATTGATAAATACTCAATCAGCTGGTACTGAATAACTTTTACCTATTGAGTATAGTAATCTGAATAGGTGCTTAATAACTTAGTAGGTACAAAGTAATTAGTAGGTAATGAGTAATTCATGTTTTTTAGTATAATGACAATATACTAGATTAATAGTATGTTTAAATATTTGGTAATACTTATAGAATTGTTAAAACTGCACTAATATATTTTAATAAACAGAAGTTACTGAGTAATTACTACATTTAGGATAATAAACAGGTACTGAATTATTAATTGGCTATGTGTAGTGGGAGTTAAAATTATTAAATTCAATAATGTTTAATGCTATTTATCATAGATACGGTGTGTATGCGTAATTGCAAGTATTTTTCTATGTTTGACTGTATATTTAATTACGCTATAAATATAAATAACCCTAAAAATCGTAAGCATGGGAATAATAAAAAAAACAAAATATCTTAAGCACAATGTGCAGAATTGACATTATTACATCAAAGTTCCACATCTAGATCATTTATTAAATGAGGCAAAGCCATAACCTTGCAGTGCCGGCGGTGTGCGGCGGTGAATAACGGCCCGCTGGACCATGTGGGTGAGTTGGCAGACTGTGGGGTGACCACAGGAAGTGAGTTGTTTTTCTGCAGGTTATTCATGCCCTTTCTGCGAGCGCTGCTGCAGGCTGGGTGATTCTGTGGTGATGCAAGCTTGCAGGAGTGTTTGTGGCGAGTCACGTCTTCCTGTAGTCTGATCTGATCTCAACAGAACGGCTTTATAACAGCAGACGTTATAACCTGGGGAAAAGAACTTTGCATACACTTATGTCTCAGATATGTAAATGAGTACAGGTGTAGTCTGATTAGACACCATGGGCAACCGCACACCATGCAGGTTGATTTAGGGTATGTCAGTGTGACTTTGCTATCGTAACGGCAGGAAACGTACACCTTGTGCAGCCTGAAACACGCAAAAGGCATGTACTAATTCTCTTAATTAATTACGTGCGTGTTTTGAACGTGGCGTAAAACAAACTGATCAGCATGTCACTTGCCATTTCCGTTAAGAACCAGGTGTGATCTGTCTTTGGCGCATTGCTATTTTAAGGGTGCAGGGAATCTGCACTTCACAGCAGAGTAAACTGTCCTGCTCGTTCAAGCTGTGAAGGTGCGCAAGCAGCTAAATTATGGGAACAGCAATGTTATTTTATATATTTTGTGTTCTGTTTATTGTTGATGTAAATTTTGTGCTCTGCTGCATGTCCTTTTGTGCACAATAAGGTACAGTGGTGCATGCGTTGTGCACCTGTGTTGTAAAATTGTCAGTGGTGCACCTGTGTTTTCCGTTGACAAGATAGCAATACACCAGAAATTTACTTGAACAAACCTCACTTCCAGTCCACCATGGCCATCGGCATTACCTTGCACAGAGTGTAGGATAGTATCATGAGTCTTTTTCTAAAAGAGGCCCTATTATAATGTTCTCAGAGGAGCCATTGTAAACAACAGTCACTCGTCCCTAGTGGCTGCTGGCTTGTAGCTTTAGCAATCTTCCAGTGTTGAGCAGGATCTACAGGCCCAGCTGCAACTGCAATGGGTAAATGTGCTGCAGGATCCCATATGGATTTTTTTTTTTTTTGGCTGTACAGAATCTATTGGATATAATTTGGATATGCCACATTTTTTTTTACCAAATTCTGAAGATGTTCTTTTCGCAAGTAGTCCTTCATCAGTGGTCACGGGGTGCTGCCCACAGAATGCTGTTGATGGACAATTCTCAGTTTAGAAGTGTCACAAGTTTTTGAAAACTCCACCAAACCACCAAACCTACATCAAATAATAGCTGAAATCTGGCATTCTCCCCTCATTATATGAAACTTGGCTTTTAGTTTGGAGATACTGGTACGGTAAATTGGTTTTGAGGAACACCAGCTTAAAGATTAAAGTTGCCCTGTTGCACGATTCCTATTCAGATCAGCCAAACATGGCATGATACTGATTCTTGGAGCAGAACCTACTAACCACTGTAACAGCACCCATGCTCACATGTGCTGACATTCAGATGTCAAAAGTAACAGCAAAATAAGCTGTTTGGCCTTGGTAGGTAGATTTGTCAATTTTTTGTCTTGGGTTCAATGCACACAAATAGCCATTTAAAAGGAATATTAACAGACTTTCCAACAGTATAAGATTTAATCCCAAAAAGTAACAAGTTACAACAAAGAAATAATCTTCCAAATACACAATTTCTTACTTTTTGTTTTAGAATTACAAGTGCACCTTTATACAGGGGTTGGACAATGAAACTGAAACACCTGTCATTTTAGTGTGGGAGGTTTCATGGCTAAATTGGAGCAGCCTGGTGGCCAATCTTCATTAATTGTACATTGCACCAGTAAGAGCAGAGTGTGAAGGTTCAATTAGCAGGGTAAGAGCACAGTTCTGCTCAAAATATTGCAATACACACAACATTATGGGTGACATACCAGAGTTCAAAAGAGGACAAATTGTTGCTGCACGTCTTGCTGGAGCATCTGTGACCAAGACAGCAAGTCTTTGTGATGTATCAAGAGCCACGGTATCCAGGGTAATGTCAGCATACCACCAAGAAGGACCAACCACATCCAACAGGATTAACTGTGGATGCTGTAAGTGGAAGCTGTCTGAAAGGGATGTTTGGGTGATAACACGGATTGTATCCAAAAAACATAAAACCACGGCTGATCAAATCACGGCAGAATTCAATGTGCACCTCAACTCTCCTGTTTCCACCACAATGAATTATTGTGGTCTAAAACCCGGTGTTTCAGTTTCATTGTCCAACCCCTGTAGATATGCTTAGTAGAGCTAAAAAAAAAAAATAAAAGGTTAATAATGGATTTTTTTTTTTAGAGCTCATAAAGAAATGTGTTAATGAGGTCATTGTTTCCTGTGTGAGTGAAGACCGTGTGAGATCTTGATGAGTGGTGGTTGGGTTGGGTTGTGGTGGTGAACTGTGGTGCAGCGTTCTGTTGGTCAGTGGGGAATATAGGTCATGCTGCTCCTGCTGCTCTTTAGTAAACACAGCTACGTTTCCCCAGCAGAGGCAGCGGAGGCCCTGCCCTAAACTAAAAGCTCCATCTGGCTTGTTTTTAAAGCAAAGGTCCGGCCCCCGCCCAGTCACTGCACCGCTGATGTCATCATCCACCATGGAGCAACACGACTGAGGCACAGCAGGCTGAAACACGCCAGGGGGGGGCGAGGGGGGGTTCATGGCAGGGTGTGAAGGAATGCATGCATTCATGCTAAATTTGTGTTTAAACATTGCATTTTCACTTCAACTTTAAGATTAAGACTCAAAAGATTAAGACTCACCTGGTCAGTGTACACAATATGGACAAAAGTATTGGGACACCTGTTCATTCATTGTTTGTACTAAAATCAAGAGTATTAACAAAATGAGTTAATCCTGCTTTTGTTGTTGGTTGTAAAATGTCTCTATTGTCCAGAGTGGATTTCTGATACATTTCTGATACTTTGTTGTTGTCAGGGATTGCATTTTAGTGGCATGAGCGTTAGCGAGGTGAGGATGTTGAATGTTCACCACCCCACATCATCTAAAAAAAAAAAAAAAAAAATTGAATACACTCAGCTTTGACACTTCTATCTATACTAAATATTATACGCTCAAAGCTTAGTAGGTATTACCAGTTAGTAAATAGGTAATAACTTTAGACACTACACAGTAAGATCAGCCAGCAGACTTTGTTTGAGGGAGGGATCTGTACCTAACGTCTGTGACAATTCAGCAGATGAGGGAGATGTAAGAGTTTTGAGTTTTTAATAATGATAATAATTTTGTGCTTTCATTGCAGTTAAGCATGAACTAGCTTGTTTGTGTTTTCCAATTTATCACAAGCTAAAACAAACGTGTGGTTAGCGCTTAGCTAAAAGCTGGTGAGATCTCTTCATGTGAAAGTATTTTTTTTTTTTTTTTTTGCAAAGAACTTCATTAACATCCCATATATCAATAGCACATAGACCTATTCTAACTTGTGTAAAAACAGGTATTATATGCTACCTTTGAGTTATGCTTGACTGGTGTGATCATAATATTGCACATTGTATAGAATATTGGATTATTTTTTTTTTAAATGGTGGTTCTGTTATTGCACTTCAATGCATGTAATTATTTGGTAACAGGTGTAATTTTTCTTCTAATCCACTAAACTATCTGTACTGAAAGTAACTCCATCATATAAATCCATCCTTTACGCTTCTCTTAAATCAGGGCTCTTCAGTTTTAGTTCAGTGCTGAGCACAGCTTGGTGATTTCCCTGCTTAATCACACCTGATTCATTTCTGTCTGGTTTGAGTGGGTGTGTTTGAGCTGGGAAAGCACCACACTGTTACCAGAATAAAATACTGCTGGCTTAGATCATAAATCATATTCAGATTTCGTTGCAACAGAGAAAATTTAGTTACAAATAAAGGAAAGCTCTGGATGAGAAAATAAAACAGAAAATACAGCAAATTTTTTCGTCTCTGCACCTCACAATCAGAATTTCATTTTTTTATTGTAACAAAAGTTAGTTGCAGACATCATACAATCATTAAAAACGTGAAAAAAAAGTCAAGGAATCTGAAAATAGCCATTTCCAGGCCTGGATAAGTTTTGTAAAAAAAATAAAATACACAAAGTTTTGAGAAAGTCATGAAAATTTGGTCTACAAATCTTTGTGTTTCAGTTTATCGATGGGGGAAAATCTATTTTGAGCTAACAAAATACGTTAACTCAGAGTTAATTCAGTAATTTAGCCCTTAAACAATGGAGCTCTCAGGATCTGACACACATTTTATTATAAAAGACTGTGTGTCAGCAGGTTTATCAGATTCATTTTAGACCTACTGTAATCAGTTTAAATTATAGTTTTATTTTATTTTTTTTGTTTTATTGTCCATGTCCGCACTGATGTTTTAAAAATCATGAAAATCATATGTTCATGAAAATTTGCCTTGTAAGCAAGGAAAAGTAATGGAAAAAATGATGGAAATGTATTGGTTAAAACATATATAAACCGTGTAGTTGGATAACACCATCGGATTTGTGTTACAGGAAACTGTTGGGTTCTGTTTTGCCGTTAACCTTAACAGTATGGATTCTCTAATCATACTTTATCAAACGAAACAAATACTCCAGAGTTCAGGTTCAGAGAAAAGTAGGTTTATTCGGTTTGATTAACCTTTGCTGGTCGTCCGCTTCGAACTGCTTGCCAAATGCTGAACAGGAATATATATACACAAACACACACACATAGTAACATACATGATTTAACGCATATAAAGGAAACATCTCTCTTGATTATACATAAGGATATAGAAGGCCTAGGTCATTAAGTGCCTAGAAAAAGTCATTTCATCAGAAAACTAGTCTTCAGCCCCCCTAATTGCTGTCATACTTCCTGGTTTGGTGTAATGTAATTCTGTGTGGGATATCTGCATTTTTTTTTTTTTTTTTACACTGAGATTCAGTTCTTTCCCCTATTTTCCTAGAAAACATATTAAATTGTTAAACTAAGTAATAAAGATAAGTATCAATACTAGGGGTGTCACGATTTCAATATTTTATCGAAATTATGTCATGGTCTTGAGAATCGAAGTCAAAAAGATGATCGACGATCCCTCCCTCTAAGCTACGCAAGCACGTGCACGCTACGCAAATGTCGCAGCACACTGTAGCCGACGCCGCGGACATTGTGACTGTTTAAAGAGCAGCTCTTTCTCCAGAAAATGTGGACATTCTTATCTTCTTAAAGAAAAACTTGAAAATATTAAAATAACAGTTGTTTTGTCCAGCCTCAAATATGTTAATAGTTTTGATACCTTACTGAGCATCTTTCTCTCAGATAAAGTTAATAATAAATCTTTGTTAAATAAAAAAAACTTGTCATTCTCAGAGACCGGGTCTTATTTTTCATGTTTAACTGTTACAGTAGGATAGAGTTCAGTTTGTTAAGGCTCTAATTGTTCTATTATTTTGTACATGACTGTTCCTGTATTTTTTATTATTTATTTTGTTATGTTGCACATTGCTTTTTTCAATAGTGCACACTGCTGCTACCAAAAAAAGCCACTAGATGGCATTACATACATATCTTAATTAAATTATTTAAATTTGACCATTAGTGCCTAATGTGGTGTATTACAGATCACTTGTATCACTTTGCATCACTTACATCAAGCCCACCTTTTGAAATAAGATATTGTAAATTTGATGAATCAAACCAATGACTGACCATAGACTAATCTAAAACTGGTATAGGCCTCTCTGCTGTAAAAAAAATCGAATCGTGACCCTAAAATCGGAAATAAAATCGAATCGAGGATTTAAGGAATCGTGACACCCCTAATCAATACTAATAGGTAACAAGTATAAAAACTTTATTTTCCTAAGTTACATGTTATATTGTTAAACTAAGTAATATAGATACGTATCAAAACTAATAAGTAACAAGTATAAAAACTCCCAACAAAACCAAAATGGGAAATTCTGAGAACCAAGGAAAGATTCATTTTTCATTTTTTATTGGATTATTTCTTTTAGAAATGCTAAAATTAAATACTAGAAAATTGAAAAAACTGGATCAAAACCCATTTCTTCTTTACTATACTGAATAAAAAAAAATAAAGACAGATTCAGATCTTTTGTCTCTGATTTTACTACATGTATGTACAGGGTGTTTCAGCTGTAGGTAGGAGTGTCTAATAGAGTGGAGGAAATTGAATGGTTAAAAACAGCATTTAAAAACTTTAGCAGACCAAGTATAGATTTATTCTTAAACTCGGGCACTATTTTAACAGTGCGGGTGCAAGGCGTGAAAATAGACGGTTGACAGAGTGTTAGATAGTGCCCTTAGTCTACTTTGTGAAGGAACATCTGAATACGTTTTAGGTATTTTATGACAAATCTCTTAGAGAGTTTCTTTGAGATAAAACATTCGGGAGACAAATGTACTAAGTAAAGATGATATAAAATGAATTAAGCCTCTTATTAAGGTTTTAAATACTGTTTCCCACAGATGAGGAACATCACAGAGACGCTGATGAAGCCTCTGGAGAAGTTTCGGAAGGAGCAGCTGGGTTCAGCGAAGGTACTCGCTTTAATTCCTGTGTTTCCGTATTTCTGTGTATTCTAGGGAAGCTTCACGGTGCAGAAGTTGCCTCTTGCGTCAGTGTGGTCGCTTACAGCGGTGATTCATTATTTTTAATGATTTGAGCTGTAGCACATGGCTAACTGAGTAATGCTTGGAACCTCCTGTTTTTCTTTTTTTTTTTTTTCTTCTCTGGATCCATTTTTAGGCCGAGAGAAAGAAGTACGAGAAGGAAACGGAGAAGTATTACACTTCTTTGGAGAAACTTTTGAACATGTCAGCAAAGAAGAAGGAACCGCAGCTGCAGGAGGTAGTTCTTATATCCATCTCTCAAATGCTTGAGCCCTCAAACACTCGAATACTCGAACCCTCAATCCAAAAGGCGCTTGGCGGAAACTTCGGCTGCCTGCCTCAGGGAAAAAGAGGGGGAAAAAACACTTTTTTAAATAATTTATTTATCGTAAAGCAGGACTTTCTGATCTCCGCTGTCATTTCTACTGTAGTTTACAGCGTAAATATTTTAAAGGCCTGTCCTGACATTGGGAAGATCTCGTTTTCAGAAAAAGAAAGCCACCCACCATCAGCTCAGAGTGAAGGATTAGGCCTGGTAAGCCGCTGCGCTCTGACAGCGCTGTAGAGCCCTCGTCCTCTCATGTCCTTGTAAGGCACACCCATGTCCCTCACATGTTTTGTATATACTCTACACAGGAAGCATTTGAAGCTGATGACGTTTCTACATTTGGCCATTGCTTGCTTGCGTGTGTGTGTGTGTGTGTGTGTGTGAGAGAGTGTGTGTGTGTGTGTGTGTGTGTGTAACTAAGGGAAATGATGCTATCAGCTTGCTGTTTACATTAAGGTCTCAGTTCTTTCAGTTCACACAGCTGCAAGTCTTTAGCTCTGGCTGTCACACCAGAGCCACTCTTTACCTATAGTGAATTTATATATATATATATATATATATATATATATATATATATATATATATATATATATATATATATATACTCTTGAGCTCCTGTGTCCTCATATGTGGACATTACATTCTGCTTTTCTGCGCCATGATACTTAAGTTTTTTAAACGTTAACCCTTTGGCCTCATATGGAGACACTCTCTGTATCATCTATTGCAGGGGTGTCCAAACTTTATTGGTTGGGGGCCAGAAGGAGAAATATGTATGAAGTCACGGGCCACAGACTGTGTAATAAAACAAATAATGAAATATACCACTTTAAATAATATTTTTTTCCTGATTATTTCATTTACACATCATTTTACTTGACTTACTATCTTTATCTATCTTTGACAGTGTTGTGTAAACTAAGATTTTTTAAATTGATGTTTCATTTCATGATGTCTCCTTAATTATGGCAACTTTTAGACTCTTTGGCCCATTTTTTCTGCGCTACAACTGAGCACTCTCTCTGCTTTTAGACTCTTTGGCCCATTTTTTCTGCGCTAAAAATGCACACTCTCTCCGCTTTTAGACTCTTTGGCCCGTGTTTTTGCGCTACAGCTGAGCACCCTCTCTGCTTTTAGACTCTTTGGCCTGTTTTTCTGTGCTAGAAATGCGCACTCTCTCTGCTTTTAGACTCTTTGACCCGTTTCTGACACCTAGCGTTCAAACTTTGAATCTCACATTATGAAAACCTGCTTAACAGCGGGCCAACTTTCATTCTATTTCTAAAATACCTCGCGGGCCGCTTTAAAAAAGGAAACGGGGCGCAAATGTCCCGCGGGCCGTAGTTTGGACACCCCTGATCTAGTGGTTACATGACATCATTACACTCAATTGATTGAAAACAAGATGGTAGGAATCCCATAGTTTATTAAATTAATACTAAAGTCATGAAGGAACACATGAGGAATCATGTATTCTATTTTATATACTATATGGCACACTTAAAATCCTTTAAGATACCCAAAAAGTCATCAGTGCGCCTTATAATCCAGTGCATTTTATGTATGAATTGTACAGCGTGATGAAGGAATTTTAGTTTAGTTCTCCAGTACCTAGGCTAGATCAATATTAGCAATAACCGCTTTTGCCATTTAGAGGTGAGTATTATCAGCCTGTAGCCTGCTGCTAACCACAGCTAGCACTGCTGGAGCAGCATTAGCATTATCCACCAGCCACTAGCTATTTTGCCGTTCAGAGGTGAGTATATTTGACTGTAGTCTGCGTGTTTGCTGTGCAAGCTACGTGTGAGACAAACCACTATCTGATAGCGCCCTGGTTTACCAGAACATTCAGGGTTCCTCAGTGTAGCGCTGGCAGATAGCCGCTAATGCTAATGCTTCTGCACCCAGCCTTAGTGGAAATTCTGAGGCTGGTAACTCTGAAAAACTTATTTTGTACAGCAGAGAAAACTATTTCTCTTCCTTGCTTGGGGCGGTCCTGATGAGAGCCAGTTTCATCACAATGTTTTTGATGCTCTTTGTGACTGCTCTTTTTTTTTTTTTACTCAAATATTCACTATTCACTGTATACCTGTATCTCTACCTCTTCACTACTTTACAACTGATGCTCTCAAACACATTAAGAGACAAGAAATTCAAGTAATTAACTCTTGATGAGTTCAGCACAGCTGTTAACTGAAAGCCTGAATTCCAGGTGACTCTACCTCATAAAGCTGACTGAGAAAATCCAGCAGAGATGTTCAAAACTGTCTAATCTAAACAAGAGATGCTACTACTTTAAAAGAATCTAAAATATAATATGTTTAACGTTGTTTTGTTGGGGTTACTAAATAGTTCTGAATGTTTTTCTTCATAGTTTGGATGACTTTATCATTAATCTTCAATGCAGACAATTATAAAATAATGAAAAAATACAGAAGTTAAGATGTGTGCAAACACTTGACTGATGACTGTGTGTGTGTGTGTGTGTGTATGTGTATGTGTATGTGTGTGTGTGTGTATTTGGAGCTAAGGGTGATGATGCTATCAGCTTGCTGTTAACATTAAGGTCTCAGTTCACACACAGCTGCGAGTCTTCAGCTCCGACTCTCTCACCAAAAAAATATTACATAGTATACAGAACTCAGCACAGCCAATCAGCTTCATTCATCTGTAGATCTAATTCTACATACCATTTATAGACTTATTACACCACTCTGAGATTCATCCCATATAAGGGCCTAAGCAGTTCCCACTGGAATCATAATTAGACTTATATAGTATATAATAAAAATCAGGGGTGGCCTTGTGAAAGAAAGTTTCCATTACTGGATAGGAAGAGCTGTGTACACACACACACACATATATATATATATATATATATATATATATATATATATATATATATATATATATATATATACGTATATATACGTATATATACGTATATATATACGTTTATATACGTATATATACGTGTATATATATATATATATATATATATATATATATATATATATATATATATATATATATATATATATATATATACATATATATATGGAAAAAAACTGAATCAGTTTATCTGATTTTGCTATTTATAGGTTTATGTTTGAGTAAAATGCACATTGTTGTTTTATTCTATAAACTACAGACAACATTTCTCCTAAATTCCAAATAAAAAGATTCTCATTTAGAGCATTTATTTGCAGAAATTGAGAAATGGCTGAAATAACAAAAAATGCAGAGCTTTCAGACCTCAAATAATGCAAAGAAAACAAATTCAAATTCATAAAGTTTTAAGAGTTCATAAATCAATATTTGGTGGAATAACCCTGGTTTTTAATCACAGTTTTCATGCATCTTCGCATGTTCTCCTCCACCAGTCTTACACACTGCTTTTGGATACCTTTATGCTATTTACTCCTGGTGCAAAAATGAAAAAAGTTCAGTTTGGTTTAATGGCTTGCGATCATCCATCTTCCTCTTGATAATTTTTTTTCCATAGCTGTATATTATCTTTATTAACATATGCACGTCATATTCATGCAATTATATTCATGTACTTTTCTTTGTGTTAGTAGTGTAAATAGTTTATTTTGTAATTTTAACGTTTTTCCTCGTATAAATAGTTTTTGGCTGCTTCAAAGGCTCAAATAATGTCACATCCATTTAGTCATGTGATTTAAAGCAAAAGTACATGATATGTCTATAGACATTTATTATTTTGATAAAATTAGGTAGCAACTTGCATCACACACAAATATATTTCGATATGATCATGATCATTTTATCGCATCTATGTTATAAAATATAGCGCTATTGCTGATATATAGTACCAGTCAACGATTGAACACACCTTAAATTCAGTGTTTTAAAATGAATTTAAATGTTCTACATGGTAGATTAAAACTAAAGCATTCTAACTATGAAGAAAAACACATGAAATGAATAAGTGAACAAAAAAAGGTTAAACAAACCAGAATATATTTTATATTTTAGATTCTTTAAAGGAGCACCTCTTGCTTAGACTAGACAGTTTTGTACATCTCTGCTGGATTTTCTCAGTCAGCTTTATGAGGTAGAGTCACCTGGAATTCAGGCTTTCAGTTAACAGCTGAGCTGAACTCATCAAGAGTTAATGGTACCACTTTAAAATAAGACTACCTTTATACATGGTTTATAAATGGTTTACAATTAGTTTATTAATGGTTATTAATTAGGTTGTAAATGCCTTAAAAATCATTAATAATCAGTTATAACACATACATAGAAAGGGCAACAATTACCTGTTTTTTGTCAAATAGTGAACTCACAGCCATCTATATTATGGCCTTTCTACGTATGTGTTATAACTGATTATTAATCATTTTAAGGCATTTACAACCTAATTAGTAACCATTAATAAACAAATTGTAAACCATTTATAAACCCTTTCATCAAGACAGCTCCAGGAAAGGAAGAGCAAGAGTTCCCTCTGTTGTACAGGATAAGTTCATTAGAGTTACCAGCCTCATAAGTTAAACCATAAGTTAACAGCTCCCCAGATAAGAAACACCAAAATCTTGGTTTGTTTAACACTTTTTTAGGTTACTACATGATTCCTTATGTGTTCCATCATAGTCTGATAGATCACTTGACTATTCATTTATCATACAGGAAACAACTTTTGAATGGTACCGCATTGCTCAGCCCTAGTATATATAGAGCTGCTACTACTTGAGGTACATCTGTATGATATAGGGAACACAGTCGGGAACTGGAGCAGGTAGGAGTGGCTCTGTATTCAGACCTGTTGACCAGGCTGAGCTGTCCGGTCTGGTGGAGGACTGGCTGCAGATACAGTATGAGAGGAGCTGATTGTGAATAGTGTATGAAAAGGTTCTCCACTCTTCAGAGCTCCACCTCGCTTATGGAAGTGAGCATCAGCATGCTGATAAAGCACAATCCAGCAGCCTGCACTCCAGATTTATTCCCTACTTCAATACACTTTCTTCTTTATCTCTCTCTCTCTCTCTCTCTCTCTCTCTCTCAGGCAGACATGACGGTGGAGGGGATGCGGCATCACTTTCAGGAGGAGTCTTTGGAGTATGTCTGTAAGCTGCAGGAGATCCAGGAGAGGAAGAAGTTTGAGTGTGTTGAGCCTGTGAGTGTACACCTCCACAACTTTACACATCCTGTTATTAACGCACACTTTATTGCCAACAATTAGTAACTCACCCATACAAATGATTCAATTCAGGTGTTCCAATCAGCAATCTGTTCAGTACGTCTGGGTTTGACGGTTGCCAAGAGAATGGCAACCGTCAAACCCAGCAGTGAATGCATTGTGCCATGGGTAAGTTTGGTGGAGGGGGGATTGTGTGTTCCTGGGAAAGGAACTCCTAATGCTTTAGTATACCAAGTAGGGGTGTGACGATTCTCTAAATCCTCGATTCGTTTTTATTTCCGATTTTAGGGTCACGATTCGATTTGATTCTCGATTTTCTTATTTTTTTTTTTTACAGCAGAGAGGCCTATGCCAGTTTTAGATTAGTCTATGGTCAGTCATTGATTTGATTCATCAAATTTACAATATCATATTTCAAAAGGTGGGCTTGATATAAGTGATGCAAAGTGATACAAGTGATCTGTAATACACCACATTAGGCACTAATGGTCAAATGTAAATAATTTAATTAAGATATATTTTAAATGCCATCTAGTGGCTTTTTTTGGTAGCAGCAGTGTGCACATAACAAAACTAAAATAAATAATAAAAGAAATACAGGAACAGTCATGTACAAAATAATAGAACAGTTAGAGCCTTAATAAACTGAACTCTATCCTACTATAACAGTAAAACATGAAAAATAAGACTTTAAAACTTTTTCGGTCCCTGAGAATGACAAGTTTTTTTTTGTTTTTTTTATAAAGATATATTATTAACTTTATCTGAGGGAAATATGCTCCTTAAGGTACCAATTACTATAACTGTTATTTTATATTTTCAAGTTTTTCTTTAAGAAGATGAGAATGTCCACATTCTCTGGAGAAAGAGCTGCTCTTTGAGCTACAGTGTGCTGCGCCATTTGCGGGAGGGATCGTCGATCCTCTTTTTGACTTCGATGCTCGAGACCATGACATAATTTCGATCGATTTCGATGAAGTATCGAAATTGTGACACCCCTAATACCAAGAGATTGTGAACAATTTCATGCTCCCAACTTTGTAGGAACAGTTTAAGGAAGGGAACCCTTGTGTTCCAACAGCAAGCTCTATAAAGACATGGATAAACGAGTTTGGTGTGAAAGAACTTGACTGGCCTGCGCAGAGTCCTGACCTCAACTTGATAGAACACTTTTAAGATGAATTAAGGCAGAGGCTTCTTGTCCATCAACACTGTCTGTAATCACAAATGCGTTTCTGGAAGAATTATCAAAAAAAAAATCCCATAAACACACCCCTAAACCTTGTGAAAAGCCTTCCCAAAAGAGTTAAATCAGGTATGGCTATAAAGGGTGTGCTGAAAGCATATTAAACCTTATAAACTAAAGTTTATTTGTGTATACTTTTGGCAATATAGTGTATTTTTTGTTTATTACTTTTTTATTTAACTTACATAAGTCACCTGTATGGAAATAGATTAGAAATAGAGTAGAATCCCAATTATTTTCATTGATTACTTTATTATTTTAATAACAATGTTCAGAGGGCATTATGGGTAATGATGGTAACCAGCGGTTCCTGGCTAAAACTGTCCATGAGAACAGAAAACGATTCTGTCAGAAATCACATCCACTCACATATATCCCTCATTGGAGCATTATTCAGCCTCCATGGCATATGGCAGAAGTCATGGGAAACCAGTGTGCAAATTGATTATCAAGTGATACCTCATGGAAAAGCTTGGTAACTCCTAAACCTTCATATGTTGTGAGGTGCTATCTTGTGAGTAAGGTTAAACACTGGCCAACACGCTCATGATAAGGTGAGGTAAATTATGGGAAGTGGATTGAGGCCTGATAGCGGGTGCAGGTGGATGATGGGACATTTTGTTTATGAAGTTTTGCAGGTATTCAACATTCCTCGGATCCACAGTGTCACATTTACTAGGAGTACATTACTGTAGGCATTATCACCCACAGTGGACAGCACAGTTTGGCAGTTATTTATATATATATATATATATATATATATATATATATATATATATATATATATATATATATATATATATATATTGTGTCAAGATGACATTATGAATGCATCAATCTTTATATTAGCTCTCTCTCTCTCTCTCTCTCTCTCTCTCTCTCTGTTCTACAGATGCTGGCTTTCTTTCAGACAGTGTTCACGTTCTATCACCAGGGATTCGAGTTGGCCAAGGATTTTGATCACTACAAGCGCGCTCTACAGATCAATATTCAGAACGTGAGTAGCCAGCAGCACCTCTCACTGCTCTGCCCTGTTTACTGAAACATCCTCCCACTCAGTCTCCTGAGCTTCAGTAATTAAGTTATGATGTCTGGTGAAAGGCAGGCAATTGATTTCTTTTTACTGGGGAAATTAAATTAAAGCCTATAAATAAAGCTCTTAATTTATATTACAGAATGCTCCTGTTCATGGAAATTTCGAGTAGGTCTTTTTGTCCTGTGGGACACGTTTGATCTGTGTTTAATTAGTATGACAGAGGAAGAAAAACGTGATTCAGAGTGGGGCTTTACAGTGTTGAAAAAAACTATACTATATCCAGTATGCAGCTCTGGAAAAAATTAAGAGACCGACTCAGTTTCTGAATCAGTTTCTCTGATTTTGCTATTTATAGGTTTATGTTTGAGTAAAATGAACATTGTTGTTGTATTCTATAAACTATATAATATCCAATAAAATTTCTCCTAAATTTCAAGTAAAATGTTGTCTTTTAGAGCATTTATTTACAGAAAATGAGACCTCAAATAATGCAAAGAAAACAAGTTCATATTCATAAAGTTTTAAGGGTTCAGAAATCTATATTTGGTGAAATAACCCTGTTTTTTTATCACAGTTTTCATCATGCATCTTGGCATCATGTTCTCCTCCACCAGTCTTACACACTGCTTTTGAATAACTTCATGCTGCTTTACTCCTGGTGCAAAAATTCAAGCAGTTCAGCTTGGTTTGATGGCTTGTGATCTGGATAGGGTTTTTTTTTGAACGATAAGAAGCCTGAATGAAAAAGGAAATGAAATGAAATAGGAATAATGAGGCTATTTTTTATTAAAATGTAAGCAGTAGAAAGTTCAGATAATTGTGTGAAAATGTAAAGAGGAGAAGTTAAAACTCGTCTAATTTTTTAAAATTATTTTAGTAAAGTATAGATAACCAAAGTATTTGTTCCTTATTAATTGAAACCTCTGCTTGTAACTCTTGTATTTGGCTGATAATGGTATCACATTTAATCAAAATCTGAAATTGTGTAGTGAATTGTTGGACCTTGAATGGAGCTGGATATTAAAGTCAGTAGTGAATAAATGTGGTCTGGTTAATTACAGTGATCTTGGCTCTGGTCTGTAGGCGTGTTCACACTGTGTTTTTGGTGATGGTGAGGAATTCTTCAGTAGAGGAAGGGAGATGGGGAGATAAGCAGTGAAATAAGTTGAACAGAATTCTGAGAGAGATGGAGTTTCCAGGGGAAAGCGAAAGGTCACGTTTTCTTCGGCCCTCCATTGTGTGTGTGACATATAGGGCGGAAGAGTGTGTGTGTGTTTGTAGTGCAAGGGTGTGTGTGTGTGTGTGTGTGTGTGTGTGCACATGCTCGTGTGTTTATGGAACACTTCGCTGCCCTTTTCTTGATTTGAGTAACAGCTGAAGTTCTGCCACCCTGTTGGAGGCTGATATCAGGTGGGTGGGCGTGTCCTGGAGTGCTGATTTTTATTCAGGAGCAAATTCCCCAAGACGCCTGGAATTTCCCTTGGTTTTCCTTGGAAACTCACCAGCGTCTGTCTGTCTGTCTGTCTGTCTGTCTGTCTGTCTGTCTGTCTGTCTGTCTGTCTGTCTGTCTGTATGTGATTAGACGCGGAGTCGTTTCGAGGGGACGCGTTCAGAGGTGGTTGAACTGATGAAGAAGATAAAGGAGGCTCCTCAGGAATACAGACAAACCAGCCCCATCAGCAGTGAGGGATACCTCTACGTCCAGGAGAAACGTACGCCCACCCCCCTAAACACACACACACACACACACACAGAGTTATCCCCTCTCAAAGTCTAAAAACTGAGCAAAAAGGTAATGTTCTAATCCCGGAACTCTCAACTAGTCTTAGGCCCAATCCCATTTCACTCCTTGGCCCTACCTCTTACTTTTCTTTGCTTTTTTTTTTTTAAAGGAAAAATATCACATTTCATCACATTTTCTCACATATCAAAATAGTAACATTAAGTTAGAAAGTCAGAAAGTCCCAGAAAGTCTTCTTTTCAATTCTTTTACAATTTGTTTTAACCAGAGACTGTAAAAAAGATGGACGCTGTGTCACCGTTCCCATTCATTCAATGAAAATGAAGCCAAAATCTTCCGCCATGTTGGCGATCCTGATACCCGAGTCTGTGCAGTAGAGACCAGAGGAGGGAGAAAGACTGTGGAGAGCAGCCTACTCATTTAAATAACCCCGCCCCTGAGGGCTGCCTCCACAGAGCTATACACAGTCTATGGTCCCGCCCATACAGTCATTGGTCCCACCCCGGCTAGGTGTAACCCAGCCCTTTTATACACCAATAACCACACCTTTTAGAATAGAGCTGAATAACGTTTTAAAAACTAATTCTGTGAGGATATAAAATTTTGTCAATATAAGCAGGTAGAATTACAGTATATTAGAAAAAAACGTGATTGAAAGTTGTCTGTTTTGCCATTGAAACCTATGGGGATGGGAGAAACCGAACAGCAAGGGGGCGCCCGACCTGTGGTGGCTTCACTTTTGAGAGACGATGCTCTGGCCAGCTATACACAGTCAATGGTTTAAGCATAGTATCACTTGGTATAAAATAATGATCTATGGTCATTCTTGTTCTGGTTTTCCACATTTGACACATTTTTACAATACATATATTTAACCACATTACATCATCATCTTTTTTTTTGTTAAAGAGCTATCAAATAAATCATAAGCGATTGTTTTCATATTTATAGGGATATTTAAATTAATATATTTAGGTTTATCCTAGAGCTCTTTAGATATATAGTATTCAAATAAGAAATGTTCTAATGATTCATCATGGTCCCTACCCCTTACCCCTACCCCTCTGTTTTGTGTCTGCATGCCCAGAGGTAGGGCTGTCCAGATTCTGTGTCCCAGCTGGAGGGGTAGGTTAGGGGGAAGGGATAGGGCTTTTAAGCCCTTTATACAGAGATTTTTCAGATGCACACTTTAAACTAAGTAGTATGAGAATCACTGGTAAGATGGCAGCACAAAGTGACGTTTTAACACTATTTTACCTGAGTTTAATGTGTAGTTTCATTGTTTTATGGTTGAATTCTTTATAACAAGCATGAAAAGATTGCTAGTAGTTTGTCACAGTAGCTAGCCACCTAGCTAACTTTCCTGTTCCACCTTAAGTGGTGCAACAGGCGGCAGGAGCTCCAGCATTTAAGGAAAAATGGAACGGAAAAATAAAATAAATTAAAGACTAATCAAAGTTAATGTCTGCACCACATCACAGAGAAATTAAGGAATTGACAATAATTATTTATTTCTGTACCATCTTCCCACTTTTTGAAATGCAATAAAATATACCCTAAAGTTAACTAGTTATCCAGCAGCAGCAGCTCGGTTACTGAACTTTAGCGCTCCTGATGATGTATCGGGTGCTTGAAAGGTTTCCCAGTTCCTAGGGGGAGGTAACTCAAGGGAAAGGGTTACGCTTGAAAAGAAGGGGTAGGGCCAAGGGGTGAAATGGGATTGGGCCTTAGGGACCCATGTGTTCTCATGGTCATTAAGTCGCGACTAGGCCTGAGTATCGATTTTCGATACCAAAAAAGTATCGACCAAAATATTTCAGTACTGTCGAGTGCCGAAAGGTCTAAATACTTTTCGATACTTTGCATGAAACACACATAAACACGGAAAGGGCACACATTGCGGTAAAACAACCGGGACAGCACCCTGACCCTGCCTCTCTTTCACTAGCTCGTGCTGACTGTCTCTCGCTCGCACTCTCATGCTGACTGTCTCTCGCTCGCACTCTCGTGCTGACTGTCTCTCGCTCGCACTCTCGTGCTGACTGTCTCTCGCTCGCACTCTCGTGCTGACTGTCTCTCTCTCACTCGCTTGCGCTGTCTCTTGCTCGTTCTCTCGTGCTGACTGTCTCTCTCTCGCTTGCACTGACTGTCTCTCACTTGCTCATTCTGACTGTCTCTCACACTCTCGCTGACTGTCTCTCGCACACTCACAATGACTGTCTCTCTCACACTCACGCTGACTGTCTCTCGCACACTCAGACTGACTTATTTCGCACACTCACGCTGACTGTCCAGATCAGTAACAGGAATCAACCCAAATGCTGCAGGTTAATTTTTTTTTTTTTGTAATTTTAATATAATATTTTCTATTAAAATTACAATTGGAATTTGCAGTTATGTTTATTATCAAACATGAAAGCTTTTTATGTAATGCTTGAATAGAAATCCTCAAGATTTAGGTGTGCAATATCAGGCAAAACAGTTAAAAGGGGTTTAAATTAGTCAGTATATCCTAGATAAGCAACTTGGTAATTAACTCTCAGACCTGTGTGTATTATAGAGTTCAGAGTTCGGCAGCATGTGATCGTTACAGCGTGTTTTACGAGACTTTTCTGTGACTGAATTACATGGTGGCACTAAAGTGTGGCTTCCAGAAGCCGTTACCATCACTAACAACATCCTGTGACCTCTGCAGGACCTCCTCCGTTCGGCTCCAGCTGGGTGAAGCGGTACTGCACGTTCGTCAAAGAGCAGAAGATCCTGCATATGGTCACTTTTGACCCCAAATCTGGGGGGAAGTTGGTCAGTAATGATCTCAGGCTTGCTTTTTTTCCTGTCACTTTATATATTTATTCATGTATTTATTTATTATACTACAGGCTCTGACTTGTTGTCTGTTAATGGATTAAAATATGTATTTTTTTCAGGGTGAAACAGAATCAGTCACACTGAAGTCCTGCGTGAGGAAAACGACAGACACTCTTGACCGGCGGTTCTGCCTCGATATAGAGATAACAGACCGGTACGTCATATTTATCCAATGTGTGTTCATACATTTTTTCCCCCTGTTTGTTTGCTTCTTTGTTTGTGTGTATCTATTCTGCAAAATATATAATTCTATATCATAAGATGTCCAAGGGCCCTGTTCTATAATATGCAATCTATAGGTGAGCTGTCATGCAGATATGCAAAATTTATATTTATGCATATATTTATGCATATATTTAAGCACAGTGTCAGATGTTCTGGATTAGTTTCTGTAGAAAATTATAGACTATATCTATAAAATATATCTCATTCACTGATTTTCTTTATTTCTTTATTTAATTGATTTTCTACAATGAAGATTAAAATGAAAGACATTGAAACAATTGACGGACACGTGTGAAATTCTGTAATAAACAGTGCAAAATAGTGTTAGTCCTCTACATTAATCCCCTGATCTAAACCTGATGAACTGAGATGGTGATTTGAGGTGATTTAATTGGGATGAGCTGGAGCTTCACAGCGTGAAGAAAAGCAGCAGCTATTGTTCAGCACCTCCAGGAACTCCTTCCTTCAAGACGCTGAGAAAACTATTCCAGGTGACTCTCCCTCATGAACACACTGAGATTAAAATTAAAACCAAGAGTGTGCAGATCTGTCCTCAAAGATAAATGTGATACTTATACAGAAGAATCTAAAGTATAAAACTTATTCTAGTTAGCTTTTTTCTTTGTTTAATTAATAATTAACCCATTCAGATCCTGCATCCATTCGAATGGATATCACTTTCTTTTTTTTCTTTTTTTTCTTTAGTACATTTTTGCACATAACACTGTTTGAGAGCTGCTGTCCATCAAAATAGACCATGACTCAGCCAATGAACAAGTTTATAAACCGTAAACAGTAACCTGGCCCCACCCACTGCAAAAACACTGGAAAAAAGTAACAGCATTTTTTAAATAATTGAATGTGATTTACAATACCTTTTAATCATATTTTTATAGATGATAGATAATATAAAAAAGGTCAATTTGAAAAATAAAATATTGCACACAGACTTCCAATGCAATTCAAACGAAAAAAAAAATGCTGTGTAGACTTTATAGTAGAGTATTAGTCTTATTTTTCTGTGCATTACAGACAAAAAAATGCACTCTTATTTTATCTTTCATTTTTTTAGGTTTAACATAGTCTTTAATATTAAATTTGCAATGTAAAAAATAATAAAAAGAAAGGGTGACACTTTATAATTAACTTTTTTTTCATTACTATACCATTAACTTATGATTAATAACTGTTATTTTTCACATTTTAAGAAACTAAAATGTTGCTATCACATTTGTAAATACTAATGAATGCATTAACTGCAACATAAACTGCAATTGATAAACATTTGCCTAGTTTAAAATTCATATTTACTAGCAATTTATTGATGTTCAGCTAATGATTTGTAGGGCTGGACCCGAATATTCGGGTATTCGGATATTCGTTCGTTGAGTAGGTATTCGGTTTTTAATTTTGGTATTCGGATATTCTTTTTTTTCTCCTTTCCAGAGTTCCACCTCACTCTAACCACTTCTGTTCTCGCGGGTCCCGTCAGAATATCTTGCGCGCGGGACAGAACTGAACTGTTATTGGCTGGAGCGGGAGTTTAATCCAGACGATGCGGGAGCAAATTAATAAATAGTTAAGAAAACTGTAATAATTGTAAAAAAAAAACCTAAAGAAAACTCTCAACGCGCAGGATGGACCGACACACACACACGCACACACCGATGGTGTTTGGACTGGAACGGGACCGCAGTATTCAGCGCTGCTGTTTTAATAAATATATAAGTAAATTTGAAGCATTAAATGTAGTTTATTTAATTTATATTAGGAACGTGGGGCGGGAGCGGCAGAAATGTGTATGTGGCGAGCGGGCGCGGGATTAAAAGAAGCAATTTTTTTGCGGCGCGGTAACGAGACAGAAACGCGGGAGCGTGGAAGAGTGGGTTTAAAAATCAGTCTCACGCAGACCTCTATTATACATGATAAAAAAAATGCAGGCTCTTCGAAACTGATTTATATAATAAAACGTAAGGGGTAATGTGGCAACAGTAGGGGCTAAATCAGTTACAAAAGCCTGGCCTACAAAAAATGATGTCTGAACGAATTTCCTCTTATCTAATATAATTTAAAATGGTTTAAAAATATAAAATAATTTCTAAGCAAACAAAATATTTAATATTGAGCTTATAGCCCAAGTGCAAAAATACAAAATCAGTAATACGGCTATGCCCTGCACAATCCTTAAACCGAAATAGACCAAGTACAATAACGTCATTAACAATGACTTTCCTCTACTCTAATATAATTTAACATGGTTTAAAAATATAAAATAATTTCTAAACAAACGAAATATTTAATATTGAGCTTATAGCCCAAGTGCAAAAATACAAAATCAGTAATATGCCCTGCACAATCCTTTAACCGAAATAGACCAAGTACAGTTTACAATGACTGTCCTCTAATATAATCAACAATGTTTAAGAATATAAAATACTTCCTGAACAAACGTTTTTTTTGTTTGTTTTTTTAAGCAAATAGCCTAAGTGTGAAAACACAAACAGCAATTTACTGGGCTGGCTTGCGCAGCGGAGAAACCGTGCAGCAGCAGCCTCCTAGCCTGCTTACGCAGCGGATAAGCCGCGGTGTAGGGCAGCAGAAATTCCGGGATGAAAACACAAAGAAATCTGGGCTAAAAACACAGAAAAAAATATGGGGTGAAAACACAAAAATCCGGGATAAAAACACCAAAAATCCGGGGTGAATATGTCTCCTCGGTCAGAGCAAATTGAACATTTTTCAGTGGATTAAAGGGGCCGTTATTTGCTTTTTTTTTTTTTTTTTTTTTTACCTCTTTTTTAAAAAACGAATATTCGAATATTCGCTTCGAATCAGTGCCGAATATCCGGAGCTCAAAAAACGCTATTCGGGCCAGCCCTAATGATTTGCTAACATTTTTAATATAAATATTCATACTGTTAAATAAGTGTCATGTGTTAGCATTTGTTAATATTCAAATTATTTGAATCACATTTGTTCACATTTACTGATCATTAGTTAAAAATATATTAAGGATTATAAGAGAGAGAGATAAGGGGCACAGTCAATCAAACTTTTTGACAGGTGACCTTTGACCTTTGCCAGGTGACCTTTTTGACCCCTCCCCCACACCACGTGCCTCCTTTTCTGGAATGTGACCTTTGACCCCTCCCCCACACCACATGCCTCCTTTTCTGGAATGTGACCTTTGACCCCTCAGATCACCCTATGATGAGGTCTGTTAGTAATTATGTTTTCATTCATCTGTAATTACCTTTGACCCCTCAGATCACCCTATGATGAGGTCTGTTAGTAATTATGTATTCAATCATCTGTAATTACCTTTGACCCCTCAGATCCCCTGACCCTTGAACTCTCTTAATTACTTTTCTGATATCAATGACCACGAGTCTCCAGTAATTATTAACTGGTGGCGTGTAATTACCCCTGCCATTCGTCATTCATGTTTTGGAAATGAGGTAATTTAAACCATGGTGACACACCGCCCCGCCCATCCCTCCGCCCCTTCCTGCCCCATCCCCACCTCTTCCCGTCCCGCCCCAGCCCCGCCCCATCATTATTCAGATTGTCCTGATTGGTCAAAAAAATTCCCGCCAAAAGTATTGACCAATAAGGTTGTTATTCCTATGGAGCAATCACAGCAAGCCTGCGAGTGAAATGTGTATTTAAGAGTTAGCGAGATGTGTGAAGGACCGAGAGAACGGAGCAATGGCTTGTGTTTCTGAGGTTGCTGAAAACCAAAGCTTCCCATACCGGGATTCGAACCCGGACCGTCTGGATGAAAGCCAGAAATCCTACGCGTTAGTTCATATGGGAGGATCTGTAGAAGAAGAGCACGATGACGAGAATCTAAAAAGGTACCGAACAATGGAGAGCATTCCTGAACCAGTCGCTCAAGGAGCGCTCAAGGATCAAGTCTGGCGTTTGTCAGATGGAACTTACTTCGGATATGTTTTTCTTAAGGATATATATAGCGTTGCTATGTACGTCGGAAAAACGGTTAGATACGATGATGCCTCAGCTCGTTTTACTTTGAACCATATAGAATGGTTTAGCTTCAGAAGACACTGCTCTGTTTTTAATGCCTACGTCAATTACAGAAATACAGCGCTGCTCTCTTTTCTTCTTCTCTTTCTTTCTCTCTCTTGCCCTTTACCTTCATTGCAGTTCTCCCTCTGCGACCTTTGGGCCTACAGTGACGTCCAAGCAATGCTGATTTTAGAACACCCTGTTTATTCCCTTCATTTTTGCCATTTAACCTCTTAAGCTCCAAGCCTATTTTGACCAATTTCCCATTTGAAGGCTTATCACTCCAATATTAAATAATTCAGAGTCAATTCTATGATTTAATATCACTTAGAAGCCTTTACACAATTCATTTAAGACACTTTAATTATTCAATTGAACATGTAATGGCCAAAATATGGTAAAAACCAGGAACTATTTTATTTTTTTTTATTTCCAGACACATAAAATGAACTATTTATATGGATGTAGTGTTTTGGCAGCTCTATATTGTGCTATAATGTGTTTACAGTCATCATATAAAATCATAAACTGCTGCCTTTTAGCTCTTTAGGTCGAGTCAATAACTGGAAATTATACAAAACTAATGAACTAAAAACCTGATAAAATCATACATTGTTTATATATATGGAATTTTTAGGAACAAATATACATTTCCAAAGCCTTGTCTGTAGTAAAGCAGTGCTGGAAGACTTAATACTGTAACTAATAACTAGAAAAAGACTAAAACAGAAACACAGAGAGAGAGAGAGAGAACTCTGTTAAAACTATTAAAAGTAGAAAATCATTCTTTTCTTAAGAGAAATTACAGATACAGAAGCCAGAGAGCGGTGAGTACTGGAAGACGTCTGGCTGACCCACATGAAAACAGCAGCTTTAGCCTCTTTAACTCTTTAGATTAACATGATTAAGGACTAAAAACTAGAGTTAGTCTAACAGGAGAAGAACTGCAGAAATAAAGTCATTAATAAGATGAGTAGATTCACTACTAAACAGTAGGGGTGTTCTAAAACATAGAGAACTTCTAAACTTCTAAAAATGAAGAGAGCACTTCATTTTCTGAATCAGTTTCTCTGATTTTGCTATTTATAGTTTTATGTTTGAGTAAAATGAACATTGTTGTTTTATTCTATAAACTACAGACAACATTTCTCCCAAATTATAAATAAAAATATTCTCATTTAGAACATTTATTTATTATATGCAGAAAATGAGTTCAGAAATCAATATTTGGTGGAATAACCCTGTTTTTTATCACATTTTCTTTAATGCATCTTGGCATCATGTTCTCCTCCTCCACCAGTCTTACACACTGCTTTTGGATAACTTTATGCTGCTTTACTCCTGGTGCAAAAATCAAATTCAAGCAGTTCAGTTTTGGTGGTTTGATGGTTTGTGATCATCCATCTTCCTCTTGATTATATTCCAGAGGTTTTCAATTTGGTAAAATCTGTATATGGAAACACATAGCTGCTGTAATCCTTGCAAAACCAATCAGGTATGGTGTTAAGGTGACCAGCGTGTGCTGGAAGTGAAGCATACTGTCCTTTCTTTTCTTCCTCTCTCTCTCTCTCTTTTTCTTTTTCTCTACATGTCAGAGTATAATGAGATTTTCTTGATCCTTTTTTTTTCACTGTATGTCTTTACATCCAGTAGAACACAGGAGCAACACACACACACACACACACACACACACACACACACACTTTATGGTCAAAAGTTGATATAAACTCATCATGGACATGAACAGCATTGCAATACTGCTCTTTTTCTGGGGCAGCATACATCTTTAATACAACAAAAATACACGTGTTTTCAGTTTAACAGTCGACACAGAAACACAATTATATCTATAGGGTGTAAAATATGCATATACCTATTCTGATTATTAATTCCATGGTGCTCATCGCTCCAAATTAGCAGCATCCCAAACACTAGACAGCACAAGTTTGTGAAACCTTTAGGATTTTTTTATTTTCTATTTCGGCATTAATATAACCTAAAACATCATCAGAATTGCACAATACAAGTTAGATAATAGATAAAGAAAAAAAAAAATAGATAAAGAAAACCCACCCGTGTGAAAAGTAAGTATACTGAAGAGCATTTAAAGTGTGTTCAAATTAGAAAGTAAGGAATACTAAAGGTGCATTTTCAATTTAATATACGTTAAATCTACTTTCTCTCTATTTCCGTAAAATGTATTTTTAAGCCACGCTTTAAATTATACATTGTGTTGATAGAAAAAAATATAAATATATATATATATATATATATATGGTGCCATAAGTTGATTCCAAAATAGTACATTTAATATGTATTTAAGTTTTTAAGTACACATTTTAATTTTAAAAAGTGTTAAAAAAAAAAAAAATGTGGAAAAGGAGTTGTGAACAAATAACTAATATACTACCAGAATACATAAGAGGATTAAACATATGTTCAAATTAAAAAGTAAATAAAACTAAAAGTGCATTTTTTTATTTAATATACTTTATTAAAAAATACACAGTAAATATACTTTCTCTCTATTTCCATAAAATGTATTTTTAAGCCATGCTTTAAATTCTACATTGTGTTAACAGAATATATATATATATATATATATATATATATATATATATATATATATATATATATATATATATATAGTGGCATTACATACTGATTAAAGTGCACTTTAGTGTTTTTTTTCTTTTTTCTAGTAGCATTAAGGTGTACAAAATATGTGCATCAGTATGCAAAGTAGAACATTTACATTTACATAATATACTTTAAGTGTATTTGCAAGTTCACAAAAGTTGTATGAAAAAACACTCAAAACCACAGTTGCGTACTTTTATACTTTTATTACAACTGAAATATACTTAAGTTGCCATAAATTGTGGCCAAATTGTACATTTAGTATGTATTTAAGTACATATTTTAATTTTAAAAGTATGTACTTTTCCATGTTAAATATAATAATAAAAAAAAAAAAATACTTAATATACATTTCTTTTACAAGGGCGGTTAAACTTAAAATGAGACACAATATTATACTTTCTGATTGGTTTATTTGTTGAGAAAATGATTAAATAATTGAGACAAGTATTAAATAATTGTGAATAGTTTTGTTTTTAGTATCTTTCAGTGTGCTTTCACACCATTTTGCAGCAATAACTGCTATAACTAAACGTTTCC
Organism: Astyanax mexicanus; assembly: GCF_023375975.1. Classification (NCBI taxonomy): domain Eukaryota; kingdom Metazoa; phylum Chordata; class Actinopteri; order Characiformes; family Acestrorhamphidae; genus Astyanax; species Astyanax mexicanus. Next base: position 50,516,844 of record NC_064414.1, read on the forward strand.
AGTAAATTAAACATATGATGTAGCATTTTAACAATTACACTAGCAGCACACTCACACTTTTATTAGCATAATAACATATTATTCTAGAAAAAGACTAAAACAGGAACACACACAGAGAGAACTCTCTTAAAACTATTAAAAGTAGAAGTTCTTTCTTTTCTTTAGAGAAATTACAGATACAGAAGTCAGAGATCAGTGAGAACTGTTTTCTACACCTTCAAACTCAAGAGGGCGTCTGGCTGACCCACATGGAAACAGCAGCTTTAGCCTTTAGCTCAACAGCGCCTTTAGACATATTTTTGTCTCTTGTAAAAAAAAAAAAAAAAATCCTTTACCGTCCGTATTTTATCACTCCATCCATGCCTGTCAATACTGCCCAAAAATACACAGCAAATGACAAAAAGCAAGACAAAGGAAAGTGAACATATTGATTTGATGTCACAGTGAATCACCAATAAAAGCATACTTTAAATATACTACCAGATTTATGAACTCACTTACAATACATTAAAAGTACATTAATATTATGCTTTCAGTAAAGGTTTGAAAGTAAACTTTGATCATACTTTTTAAAAAGTACAATATAGTGTCTTAAAAAATACATTGTGATGCTAATTGCTATCTTACACCCTGTCAACAGTCTAGTTTTACTTCATTTTTACTTGCATATGCACTGGTAAAAAATAAAATAGCATTTTTAGGAGTTTAGGAATAAATCTGCACTAATGTGTAGTACGTGTTTCTATATATCTTGGTGGTGGAAAACAAAAGTGCTCCACTGTCTGATTAAAACCCTGACAACAGTCAACAGGTCAGAGTCAATTCTTATAGATGCTGCAGAGTGCAAACCTGACTTTTAACTCTTAAAAATAACAAGAATAAATAATAAAATACAGTAGCATTGCTGTTCCTGTAAATAAATGAGCTCCTGGAGCTCCTTCACAGCGTCAACCAGCAGCTCAGTATCCTCTGCTGAGACGCACAAAAGCGATGCACTGTTAATATAAGGAACGTGCCAAAGTCAGAGCTCATCCGACTCTTAAAGGGAATGACAACTGGCACGTTGATTGGTTTATTTTAACGATATGCCCCAAAAAACACACCTATGATTAGTTAAGAGAATAAATTAACGTCTTTTGCGCGTTTTAAGCTGCACAAGGCGTATTTTTTGTACTATTAAGATACCAAAGACACACTAAAACACCTTCAATTCAGATACGCGATCTGCAACTGACGATATAGTCGATATAGTCAACTGAATCGCTATAGTTGTAGTTATAGTGTATGAGTGAGATTAAAATAAAGAGAATAAAAGAAGTGAGTTGGTAAAGAAGTGCGTAATGAGTGAATTTTGGGTTTCTCTTCTCTGCCCCAGTGAGTTCTGATCACTCTCACATTTCTGAAGCTAAGGTGACGAGCAGCAGCTCGTGGCGACACAAGCGCATCACTTCTGTTTCAGTGAGCACTGAGAATAGAAACACACACACACACACACACACACACTAAACAAGGGGTTAGGAATAGGAACTTAAATGTATATCATAAAATTTACAACTTTGTGACAAGCAACGATATTTACGTCTAATGAAGCAACTTTACAAACTAAAGCCAAACTTTAATTATTAATAATATGTAGTGTAATAAAGCTAATATATAAATAAAAAATGCACTTTTATGTAATTTTATTCTATTTCTGTGGGCCCTTTCATAGGTTTTCATTTCACATAATAAAATAAAAATAAAGTGTTACTCCTTTAAAAAATGAGACATATTTGCAATGTAAATTTGAATACATCGTTGCTGTCCAATGAAAAACACTTATCTGTCCATTTTTGTTGATTCTTAGTTTACTACATAATTTGAACAGACAACCTGTCCTTTACACTGTGCCAAAATTTATTGATGAACGGACCAATAGAAACTCTTCAAAATGACCTGAAATAAACTCTTTTCTCATTGACGTCCATTGAAAGTTTACAAGGTTTTTTCTTGCTCCTGTAAAGTTCCTGTTTTCATTGGACGGTGACGACATAATGTATTTCATATGGAAAACTTGTAAAAAAATTTAATTTTAGGGATTATTTCCCTGCAGCAGGGTCCAGCAGCATCACTTCAAGAAGAGAATTATAGTTTCATATGACTTCATATGAAAATAATCAAAAATTAATTGACCAAAACAAATGTATAGTGTGTCTAGTCTAGTATGTCACATCTACTACAACTAGATGTCAATCGTAAAAAAAAAAAAAACGCAGATTATTTGTTTTGGACAGGATTTACAATAGTGCACAGTTCACTGTGATAGTATAGACATATGAGCTTTCATAGCTTGAAAGATGTTAAGAAAAGAAATCTGAATATGTGAAAATGAAACCAACACCACTGCTGGTAAAATGTCTCTGGTAACACATGAACACTCAGGTATCTATAAAGCATTATAAATGTATTCATAAAGCTTTGTTATAACACCACAGTATAAAATTTTATATCACAAAGAGATATAATGCATTATAATATATGTATATATAGCTTTATAATGTGTTATATGCCTTCTCATCATTTTACCTAAAGTCTGTAAAAAGCGCTTATAAGTGTTCATTAGATGTTATGTGCATTTACAGAACAGTTTTAATTATAAAATATAGCAGTTAGAGGAAACGCATCTTGGTAAAGCATTATGTGAGTAAACTTAACATCTATTACGCTTTATGAAACAGGTCTGACCAACAATGTTAAGAACAGCAACTTCACATATATTATAATGCATTATATAGCGCTTTGTGACATAAAGCTTTATACTGTGGTGTTATAACCTTTTATGTTTGAGATTATAAACATGTATGTATAGTTAGAAAGGCTTATGTCAAGGGTTATAAAGCTTCATAATGCTTTCTATAAAGCTTTATGTCACAAAGCGCTATATAATGCATTATAATATATGTGAAGTTGCTGTTCTTAACATTGTTGGTCAGACCTGTTTCATAAAGCGTAATAGATGTTAAGTTTACTCACATAATGCTTTACCAAGATGCGTTTCCTCTAACTGCTATATTTTATAATTAAAACTGTTCTGTAAATGCACATAACATCTAATGAACACTTATAAGCGCTTTTTACAGACTTTAGGTAAAATGATGAGAAGGCATATAACACATTATAAAGCTATATATACATATATTATAATGCATTATATCTCTTTGTGATATAAAATTTTATACTGTGGTGTTATAACAAAGCTTTATGAATACATTTATAATGCTTTATAGATACCTGAGTGTTCATGTGTTACCAGAGACATTTTACCAGCAGTGGTGTTGGTTTCATTTTCACATATTCAGATTTCTTTTCTTAACATCTTTCAAGCTATGAAAGCTCATATGTCTATACTATCACAGTGAACTGTGCACTATTGTAAATCCTGTCCAAAACAAATAATCTGCGTTTTTTTTTTTTTTTTACGATTGACGTCTAGTTGTAGTAGATGTGACATACTAGACAAGACACACTATACATTTGTTTTGGTCAATTAATTTTTGATTATTTTCATATGAAGTCATATGAAACTATAATTCTCTTCTTGAAGTGATGCTGCTGGACCCTGCTGCAGGGAAATAATCCCTAAAATTACGTTTTTTTACAAGTTTTCCATATGAAATACATTATGTCGTCACCGTCCAATGAAAACAGGAACTTTACAGGAGCAAGAAAAAACCTTGTAAACTTTCAATGGACGTCAATGAGAAAAGAGTTTATTTCAGGTCATTTTGAAGAGTTTCTATTGGTCCGTTCATCAATAAATTTTGGCACAGTGTAAAGGACAGGTTGTCTGTTCAAATTATGTAGTAAACTAAGAATCAACAAAAATGGACAGATAAGTGTTTTTCATTGGACAGCAACGATGTATTCAAATTTACATTGCAAATCAATATGTCTCATTTTTTAAAGGAGTAACACTTTATTTTTATTTTATTATGTGAAATGAAAACCTATGAAAGGGCCCACAGAAATAGAATAAAATTACATAAAAGTGCATTTTTTATTTATATATTAGCTTTATTACACTACATATTATTAATAATTAAAGTTTGGCTTTAGTTTGTAAAGTTGCTTCATTAGACGTAAATATCGTCGCTTGTCACAAAGTTGTAAATTTTATGATATACATTTAAGTTCCTATTCCTAACCCCTTGTTTAGTGTGTGTGTGTGTGTGTGTGTGTTTCGATTCTCAGTGCTCACTGAAACAGAAGTGATGCGCTTGTGTCGCCACGAGCTGCTGCTTGTCACCTTTGCTTCAGAAATGTGTGAGTGATCAGAACTCACTGGGGCAGAGAAGAGAAACCCAAAATTCTGTGGTAATGATCTGTGTTTTGTAGCTCAAGGACATTTAAACACACACACACACACACATTCTACAACTAAAACTTAACTACAGCAGGCTTTCACTTTACACAACACACCGACACCCTCAACTGGCCACTCCTCACATCACTCCCCATCAGCGGCTCCAACAGCTTTTTCAAAGAGACCAATTAAAAATGATGAGTTTCCTTGATTTTTACTAAATTGAAAACTTCTGGAATATAATCAAGAGGAAGATGGATGATCACAAGCCATCAAACCACCAAACTGAACTGCTCGAATTTTGTGGCATAAAGTTATCCAAAAGCAGTGTGTAAGACTGGTGGAGGAGAACATGATGCCAAGATGCATTAAAAAAACTCTCATTAAAAACCAAGATTATTCCACCAAATATTGATTTCTGAACTCTTAAAACTTTTTTTTTTTTTTTTTTTTTTTTGTTATTTCAGTCATTTCTCATTTTCTGTAAATAAGTGCTCTAAATGAGAATATTTTTATTTGGAATTTGGAAGAAATGTTGTCTGTAGTTTATAGAATAAAACATCAATGTTCATTTTACTGAAACATAAACTGATTTAGAAAATGAAGTGATCTCTTATTATTTTTTTCCAATGCTGTGTGTGTATATATAGTCAAGATTTATTTCATAATGGCTGATTTATGGAAATAATAAAAAAGTATTTAATTGAAAGTATTTGTAGCATTTTTTTTTTAACACATTTTCTATTTTACATTAATTTCAGTATGAATAGTCCAATATAAAAGCTCCAACATTACTCATGTTTTTTTTTTTGTTTGTTTGTTTGTTTTCTTCATTTACTGCCACTTATATTTTAGATACCTTTTTTAATGCACGGTTTTAGAGTTTTAAGTTGATGTACAGTACCAGTCAAAAGTTCAGACAAACACCTTCTTATTTAATGTTTTGCCTTTATTTATTTATTTTTTTTCTGCATTATACGTTAATTATGAATGCAACGCAAGTATAAAGGATGGTTAAAAAGGGTTAAACAAGACAAAATATGTTTTATACTTTAGATTTCACCAATTTTACTTAATTTTTTATGCCAACTTCTCCCACTTTTGGCTGATTCTTTCAGTCAGTGGCTTCATGAGGTAGAACCTTTAATGGTTCTCCAACTGTTTTAAAGGAGATCTAGAGGTGCTGAACATTTTTGTTAACTGCTATTCCTTTCCTTATTTGTCTACTATCAAATTCTCTAAAATTAGTCTAGATACATTTTTTAATTAAAAAATATAATATAAAAACAAAGAGCAAATAATATCGAGAATGTGTTGTTAGCATGCCACTTGTTTTTCAGGTGGTGTACTGTATGTGCAAAATATATGTTTTTATAATGTTTTTAATGTTTTTCTTTTCCAAAACGGGTGTTATATTGTATATACACTATGATTTTTTTTTTTTTTTACTCAAAATCATTTGAACATTGTAATAGTATGGAAAATTCTTATTAAAAAATTATTAAATAGTATAATTCTACTTTGACCCCCCTCGTTCCCTTTTGTGCCGTTTCCCCATCATGTCCCAACTTTTCTGTTTTGGGGTTGTATTTACTACAAAGCATATCACAGTAGTTTATGATTACTGAGTTCTGATATATGTATTACTGTGCTGTTCTGTTAACAGACCCGGCACTGTGCTGACGGTCCAGGCTCTCTCGGAGGATGACCACAAGTTCTGGATGCAGGCGATGGGCGGAAAAGAACCAGTGAGTAAAACCAGTTCATATAATATACCTGAAATATTGAGATCCAGATCTCAATATACATGTTTTATACAATATTTCAAAAAAGTGAGTACACCCCTCATATTTGTGTAAATATTGATATTGAATATCTTTTCATGGGAGAACACTGAAGATATGACACTTGGATACAATGTAAACTAGTCAGTGTAGAGCTTATACCATAGTTTTTAATAGTGAACTGGGGGAAGTGCCTAAGTAAAGAAAACTGTAAAGCATAAAATAAAAAAAAAATACATTTTCTTTTAAAGTTAAACGAGTGCTGGATGTTATTCTACACAGATTTGTCTCCTGAAAACTTTTTATTCAGTTGAGTAAAGTGCTTCCAGAAGATTAGATTTTCAATATTTTGTCTAAGGGTGAGTTTTCAGTAAAGTTTCTCCAGCACTAAGGCTGGGTGCAGCAGCATTAGCATTAGCTGCTAACCACAGAGCTAGCGGGATGTTAATTGTCACATTGATTTCTTTCCTGAAAACTGTTTATTTGGGTGAGTAAGCACTTCCAGAAGCTTAGATTTCCAATGTTTTGTCTATGGGTGAGTTTCAGTGAGTAAGTTTCTCCAGCACTAAGGCTGGGTGCAGCAGCATTAGCCTTAATTAGCCACTAACCACAGCGCAAGCGGGACATAAATGCCACCCGATAGCGCTAGACTGAGGAGCCCTGAGTTGGACACTATTAGCTAGCAGTTCGTCTCATGTAGCTTGTTTTAACACGGCAAACACGCCTACTACAGTCATATATTACTCACTTATGAACAGCGAAAGAGCTAGTGCTGTGGTTAGCGGCTAATGCTAATGCTGCTGCAGCCAGCCTTAGTGCTGGAGAGTGGCTTTACTTCTTCTTAATACATGACTGGTAGAATTCATACATAAGGCACACCAGATTATAAGGCTTTTAAGTGCGCCCTTATATTGCGAAAAATAGGGTAGTATAACAGTGTAAATTTGATGTGCCCTCAAAATAACTCAATACCGTTATGCCATTAATGTCTAATGTCTAATGACCAAATTGTGCACGAAGTGTCGATATTTTGTTTGTCTCCTCTTCTGGTGCTCTTTCTCTTCTGGTGGATGTTAGAGACCTTGTGCTCCTCCACCTTCCACCTGAGGATGCCCCACAGATGCTCAATTGGGTTCAGGTGTGGAGGAATGCTTGTCCAATCCAGCAGATTTACCTGTAGCTTCCTTTGCAAGGCAGTTTTCTTGTGTCTTGTAGATGTTTTATGGTCATTATGGGGTGTACTCACATTTTTGTAAGATGCTGTAACTCATGATACTGTTTGTTATTGCCAAATGCAATGCCACTCTACCCCACTGACCCTGCGTTTACACTGGAAAGCGACAACGCGACAGGCGACCATTCATTTCCTGTGGCAGAGTGCAATTTGTCGCAACAAGAGGAGACAAGCGACAGAACGGTATGGCAAGCCAACTAAGCCAAAACGTGTGGGAAAGAAACGCCTTCACACGTGAAAATATCACGTGTCCACACGTAAAAAAATCACGTGCACAGGCAGAAAAACTGTTCTTGTGTACATGTCTTGGCATCTAACATCCAATCAGTAAATGCGCCTATGCATACATTTGCATTGTAATAAGGCAGCCTGACAATCACATGATGTCATGGAGCGTATTGTATTCCATATTCATAAGACGCTTACGTGGGTTACAACGCAGTGTCAACGTACCCTGACATAGCCCCATACATACTCATACACACTCTGCACGTAAGGCCCACGTAACTGAAACGTTGTAATCATGTGACTATGATCTACCCCCTATTTCACAGGTAAAAAAAAAAAGCATGTGATGTACAGACGCATAAATTTACACCTCTACACGTAAAAAGATAACGTCTTTATCTGTCAACACGTGATTTTTTTACGTGTGGACATGTGATATTTTTACACGTGGAGGCGTTTCTTTCCCAGACGTTTTGGCTTAGTTGGCTTGCCATAGAACGGCAGAGCGACAAGCGACACGTACTTAAAATTTTCTCTACTTTATTCAAATGAATTAGAATGACACGCTAAAGCGACATTCTAACACGATTGGCTTCTAGCATTTCTTTGGACCAATCACAAACTAGGCGGTTCGAGGTCCTCAAGCTTCTGCTCTCTGAACTTTTGGTTCCTTTCGCATTTCGTTCCTGCCATCACAGAAACGGCCAAGAGTCTAGCAAGCTCGGGAGTCATATCTGCAGAATAAAGTGGCCGAACGATTCCTTATATTTATACCATATTTTCCCTCCAAAATGTACATTTTTCAATTTTAAAAAGCAGTTTTGATTGGTTAGTACCGCTATGAGTCAGCAACTGAAAAACTGAAAAACGCAGAGTAATGCTTTGAATTAGTTGCTGTTTTTTTATTTTAATTTTAGCTTAATTATAAAAATATATGCTTACAATTTACAATAACTATAAAATATATTTCCTTATTAAATATTATGTAATGATTTACATGCACCTATTGTCACCCCTTCTCTGAAAGGTTAGAAGGGCCTTACATTACACAACTGATATATACATACATTTATAACAGATGGATAGATAGATAGATAGATAGATGGATGGATGGATGGATGGATGGATGGATGGATGGATGGATGGATAGATGGATAGATAGATAGATAGATAGATAGATAGATAGATAGATAGATAGATAGATGGATAGATAGATGGATAGATAGATGGATGGATGGATGGATGGATGGATGGATGGATGGATAGGTGGGTGTATGGATAGACGGATGGATAGATGAATGGATAGATGGATAGATAGATGGATAGATGGATGAGTAGATAGATGGATGGATAGATGGTTAGATGGATAGATGGTTAGATGGATGGATGGATAGATGGATGGATGGATGGATGGATGGATGGATGGATGGATGGATGGATGGATAGATAGATGGATGGATAGATGGATAGATGGATGGATGGATAGATGGATGAATAGATAGATGGATGGATAGATGGATGAATAGATAGATGGATAGATAGATACTTTATTGATCCCCGAGGGAAAATTCTGGAAACATTCACAATGTCTTATTTAACTCTATTTATTTTTGTAAGCATTTTAGTGACCTTAACGTAGTTAACAAACACATATATTATACAAACACACATTTAATAAATAATGTTTTGACACGCCCACAAGCGACAAATGTGGGGCGACATAAGCGACTCATCACGTTCTAGTGTGAACGCAGGGTCACATGTCCCTCAGATAGAAAGGCGAGTTTTACGGATGCAGGTAACAATAGCAGTTCCTGGTTTTTGGAGGCTGGGCTAAGCTGCTGCAGCAGAAAGTGTTGTGCTGAAAAAGGACTTGATGATTAATGTCGTTCCTACAGGTGCACTATCTGGGGAGGACGTATTCAAAAGAACGAGGAAGTAAGTTTCTTTTCACTGGCAAATAAGTCCTGCCTTTATTCTAACAGAGATCCTGCTGGCTCAGCACGAGAGAATACAGCTCTGATAATGCCAGCAGCACTTTCTTTATTCTTCCTTACATATAAAACTTTAAGGAACGTATTGTTTAAGTTAAGCAGAAGCATCAAAGTGGCAGAAAGCCTTGAAACAGATTTCCAACGAAGTTTTCTTCTGTTTAAATTTGGAGTTAGCACTCTTTTCAGCAACTTTTGGAGCGCACCCGGACTTGCTAGAACAGGTATCTTCTCTCAGCGTTATATGCAGTTACGCTACATGTCCAAAGATATGAAGACACGTCTTCTTAGGGAATTCTGACCATACTGACACAGAAGTTCATTTACATAAAGTCATAGTTAGGCATTTATCATTGGAATAAGATGTTTGCAGCAACCCCACACTAGTTAAATGCAATGTATTTCCAATATATAGCGTTAAAAAAAATAGACAACATTTCTCCCAAATTCCATATAAAAATATTGTCATTTAGAGCATTTATTCACAGAAAAAAAGAGAAATGACTGAAATAACAAAAAAGATGCAGAGCTTTCAGACCTCAAATAATGCAAAAAGTTTGCAAAAGAGTTTAGAAATCAATATTTGGTGGAATAACCCTGGTTTATAATCATAGTTTCCATGCATTTTGGCATCATGTTCTCCTCCACCAGTCTTACACACTGCTTTTGGATAACGACTTTAATGAAAGTCGATGTAAATATAAAGAAAAGAAAATGAATTGGGGCGTAGATGAAGATTTAAATGAGTTAAATATGAAGAAAATAAGTAAATGAGGAAGATGAAGAAGCGATTATCAACAGGAGCTGAAGAGGAAAAGGAGGAGGTGAGAATAAAGAGGAAAATATATAGCGAGTAGAAGGTGACAGAGATTAAATAGAGTTAAACATAATTGCAGAGCTTTCAGATCTCAAAAAATGCAAAGAAAATAAGTTCATATTCATAAAGTTAAGAAAAGTTCAGAAATCAATATTTGGTGGAATAACCCTGGTTGGTTTTTAATCACAGTTTTCATGCATCTTGGCATCATGTTCTCCTCCACCAGTCTTACACACTGCTTTTGGATAACTTTATGCTGCTTTACTCCTGGTGCAAAAATTCAAGCAGTTCAGTTTGGTTTGATGGCTTGTGATCATCCATCTTCCTCTTGATTAATCAATAGAAACTTCTTATTAAAGGCTGGTGCTGCAGCAAAACTCTCTATATACCTTTTGAGCAGGTGTCTACTAACCTTTGGACATATATAGTAACTGCATGTAACTGTAATCCGTCAAATATAATGGAAATCAGATAAATACGTTCTACTTCTGACTGAAAAAAATTATATTCTTTCCATTACAATCTGATGCAGTAAATTTGCTTGTATTTGCACTGATATCAGCTACACACTGTGATATTACATCAACACATATTGATTATGCAGCAAGAATTAGTTCAAAATTTGCCCATACAGACCAATCCCCGTCCCACTTTGTGAATTTTTATATTAAATTCCTCTAAAAACTGATATTATACAATTTTAAGAGTGTAACATGTGTACTTGCTGTTACAGATGGATTACAGCTTGTGTAATCGCATATACTTATCAACCTTAGCCTTTACTAATGTAAAACCAATTGAGATACAAGATATATGCTCTATATATGGTATATATGCATATTTAAACAAAGTTAACTATATTCTGGTGTATACAACTATACACTAGGGCATCTCAAACTGTTAGAATATAATTGAAAATGTCATTTATTTCAGTAATTCTGTTCAAAATGTTAAACTCATATATTGTATTATATAGATGTATTACACACAATACACAATAGTAATCTGTTTTAAGCGTTTTTATCTTTTATTGTTAATTATGATTTATTTATGGCTTACAGCAAATGAAAACCCAAAAATCCGTGTCTCAGAAAATTTTAATATTATATAATAAGACCAATTGGTACTTGGCAGTGTGGGCAGTGTGTCAAATCCTGCTGGAAAATGAAATCCACATCTTTACAAAAGTTGTCAGTAGCAGAGAAAAGCATGAAGTGCTGTAAGATTTTGTGGGAAAACAAAACTGCACTGACTTTAGACTTTTAATAAAACACAGTGGATCAACACCAGCAGATGACAGACATGTCTCTCCAAACCATCACTGATCATCAGTAAATTTCACATTTCATTTGTAAATCAAGGGATCAGAGTCTGGAGGAAGAGTGGAGAGACACACAGTCCAAACTGCTTGAGGTCTAGTGTGAAGTTCCACCAATCAGTCATGTTTTTTTTTTCACCAATCAGATGGTTTTTATGCAGGTGCGGGTTTCATTTTCCAGCAGGACTTGGTACACTGCCCACACTGCCAAAACTACCAACTGGTCTTCTATAATATTCTAATTTTCGGAGACACTGAATTTTGGGTTTCATTGGCTGTAAGCCAAAATCACCAACAATAAAAGAAGAAATAAACGCTTAAAATAGATCACTCTGTGTTTAATACATCTATATAATATATGAGTTTCTCAGTTTGAACTGAGTTACTGAAATAAAGTAACTTTTCAATGATATTCAATTTTTTTGAGATGCACCTGTAGAACTGATGGATGTGTAATTACATAAGCTCCACTACTGTACTACTTAAACTGCACTGTAATCCATATGTAATAGCAAATACATCTCCAGCACTTCATGATTGATAATGTGTAATTACACATTTATACCAAACTCAATATAGGTGGGACCACCAATCTGTATGCTCAATCATTAAATTTCAGATTAGCATGTTTAAATACACAATTCAGCCTGATATTGAGATGTATGTGATCTTTGCATGCCGTACTGCTTTTTAAAATTAAAATTATCAGCTAAAATAAGGTTAATTTAGCCTTTATTCTTTATTTTATCTATTAATTTCTCTAGTTGATGCTCAGCTGGATGAAAATGGTGTGAATTTCGTTAGGAACTCCATCAACGCTATTGAAACACGAGGTAAGCTGGTAATCTCTAGATAGGATGGTGGATTTAGAGAAAAAAAGAAATATTAAATAAAGAAAAAGGAATATTGTTGCTGTGTTGTTGTGTTGTTGTGTAACTAATGGTTATAGAGCTGTATACAGCTCTGGAAAAAAATAAGAGACCACTTCAGTTTCTGAATCAGTTTCTCTGATTTTGCTATTTATAGGTTTATGTTTGAATAAAATGTACATTGTTGGTTTATTCTATAAACTACAAGCAACATTTCTCCCAAATTCATAATAAAAATACTTTCAAATCATTTAGAGCATTTATTTGCAGAAAATGAAAAATGGCTAAAATAACAAACAAACAAAAAAAAAGATGCAGAGCTTTCAGACCTCAAATAATGCAAAGAAAACAAGTTCATATTCATAAAGTTTTATGAGTTCAGAAATCAATATTTGGTGGAATAACCCTGGTTTTTAATCACAGTTTTCATCATGCATCTTGGCATTATGTTCTCCTCCACCAGTCTTACACACTGCTTTTGGATAACTTTATGCCTTTACTCCTGGTGCAAAAATTCAAGCAGTTCAGTTGATGCCTTGTGATCGTCCATCTTCCTCTTGATTATATTCCAGAGGTTTTAAATTTTGTAAAATCAAAGAAATTCATCATTTTTAAGTGCTCTCTTATATTTTTCCAGAGCTGTGTATATATAGTTAAACACACCTGATGTGTGTGAGCGTATCAGCAGTGTTAACTCCACCATGTGATTAAACCTGCAGTTGTCTGATTGGCCAACAGAGGGCAGAATCAGCTCATGATTTCTCTCTGCCAACCTGTTGATCTCAGATCAGTAAAACACACTGACTTTACTGTTAGAGACTGGAAAAAGATACAGTTCAGACATTTATTGTTATTATTATGAGGTGCTGCTAATTAGAAAATTTAACCAGTTTAATCCTAATGATCTCCTCACAGGTATTAATGACCAGGGTCTGTACAGAGTGGTCGGGGTCAGCTCGAAGGTACAGAAGCTGCTGAGTTTAATGATCGGTAAGTTAAATCTTTTTTTTTGCTTCATTTATTAAATCCTATTTAACTCAATGAGAAACATTTCATAAAATAAAAACACTGACCAGGTGAAGATGGTTCAAATATATCATTATAAACTCATTGAAAAGTTACTTTATTTTAGTAATTCATTGCAAAATGTGAAAATCGCTCATATATTATATAGATGTATTATGCACAGATTAATCTATTTTAAGCGTTTATTTATTTTATTGTTGATGATTGTTAATGCTTACAGCCAATGAAAACCCAAAAATCAGGATCTCAGAAAATTTGGATATTATATAAGACCAATTGTTACTTTTGGCTACAGTGTAGCCAGTGTGCCAATTCCTGCTGAAAAATGAAATCAGCATCTCCATAAGAGTTGTCAGCAGAGGGAAGCATGAAGTGCTGTAAGATTTTCTCCAAACCATCACTGATCATCAGTAAATTTTACATTTCATTTGTAAATCAAGGGAGCAGAGTCTGGAGGAAGAGTGGAGAGACACACAGTCCAAACTGCTTGAGGTCTAGTGTGAAGTTTCCACCAATCAGTGATGGTTTGGAGAGACATGTCATCTGCTGGTGTTGATCCACTGTGTTTTATCATCAAGTCTAAAGTCAGTGCAGTTTTGTTTTCCCACAAAATCTTACAGCACTTCATGCTTCCCTCTGCTACTGACAACTTTTATGGAGATGCGGATTTCATTTTCCAGCAGGACTTGGCACACTGCCCACACTGCCAAAAGTACCAATTGGTCTTATATATAAATATAATATAATGTTCTAATTTCTATGTTGTCAAACAAGGTGATTTTTGTGTCAAATTCGGTGCTTTGTGCTTTACAATTCCTCTTAAGCCCTTTCCGGACGGGATTTGTTTATCAGGGGGTCCTGGGGTAATTGTCTCTTTTATGGGGGTCCTCTGTGATTTTATTTCTGTCCAGAACGACCATGTACATGTTTTTCTCAGACGTCCTCTGAGAAAATTACAGGCTGAATTATCTACTGTTTTTCTCGGAACTAATTTTAGTCCTGTCCGGACTCACATCTCTAAGTTTCGTCACCTCGCGTTTAATAAAATAGCTTTATGTCCACTGCCACGCACCGTTATTACACGTGTGTTTCCACGGAGATCCATGTAAAAACTACAGCGAGTGAAAATGGTGGAGCTACTGAACACCGTGTCATGTGACTGAGAAAGCCTTAAAAACTCACTGGTCCTCCTGTTTTTTTCAATTGCAGTCCGGATGCAGGATCACTGAGTAGAAGTTTTAACCCTACTTCTGTTTCGCTGCTGGAGAGAGAATAGTCTTTCTACTCGATTTTGGAGCATTGCTGTAAGGATTTGATTGCATTTAGAGTGAAAAGAGCATTAGTGCATCAGACAGTACTCCATCAGTATCACCCTTATCATTCTACTGAGCCTCCATATAACTCATTTAAAGCTCTGTTTCAGTGGTTTTTGAAGAAGTTCAGTTGGTTCGGCGCTCATTGGCATTCAGACACTTGTCTTGTCTGGGTCACTCTTATTTTTTCTCTCTTTCTCTCTCTCTCTCTCTCTCTCTCTCTTTTTCCGTCCCTCTGTCCTTCTGTCCTTGCAGGTGACACTTGGCTCTATCGCTTCAGGCTTGCAATCAAATTTCCATCGTCTCTCCTCTTCTCCCTCCATTTCTTGTTTCTCCTCTATCCTTCTGACTCTTTCTCTTTCGAAGCCCTCTCTCATCCCTCGCTCTCTCTTGTTTTTGTAGTCTCTGACTTGATTTCATGATTCTTTTTTCTTCGCAGCCTATTCTTTCTGTCTGTTTCTTTCTCTTCTTATTGTCTTTCTCATTTTTTCAGTTTTAATTGGCTTGGTTTTCTTTCTCTCTCTCTCTCTCTCTCTCTCTCTCTCTCTCTCTCTCTCCCTCTCTCTCTCTCTCTCCCTCTCCCTCTCCCTCTCTCCTCCTGCAGACTCGGCCGTAGCGCTGGGCTCTGTGCTGTGAATGTTAATAGCTGGGTTGAATGGTTAGGCTGCTGGTCTCCTACTGTTACCTGAACCCATCCACTCCAGAGTTTAACAGCCATTAGCAGCGTCCTCACAGGAGCGCCAGCCGCCACCGCCGCTCACACTGAGACTGCCGGCTTCACTACAGCGTGCACAAGACGCACAATCAAACATAGAGTTTACGCTTTAAAACCTCCTGTTGTTTAAGATTTCCTCAACATCTTCACCTCATACAGCTCTGGAAAAAAAGAGACCATCTAAAAATGGTTTCTTAGATTTTACCAAATCAAACCAAGCTGAACTACTTGCGTTTTTGCACCAGGAGTGCAGGCATAAACTTGTCCAAAAACAGTGTGTAAGACTGGTGGAGGAGAACATGCCAAGATGCATTTTACCTTTATACTTTTCAACTTTATTGCCCCCCTTGTTTCGCCTTTATGGTCTCTAGGCATGATAATTATATTATCTTGCTTATTGTACAATATACAGCTCTGGAAAAAAATAAGATACCACTTAAAAATAATGAGATTCTTTTGATTTTACCAAATTGAAAACCTCTGGAATATAATCAAGTGGAAGATGGATGATCACAAGCCATCAAACCAAACTGAACTGCTTAAATTTTTGCACCAGGAGTAAAGGCATAAAGTTATCCAAAAGCAGTGTGTAAGACTGGTGGAGGAAAACATGCCAATATGCTTTTTACCTTTATTTCCTTCTCATCTCATTGTACTTCTTGTTTTGCCTTTTTTCGTCACTAGGCATGATAATTACATTATCATGCTTATTGTACAGTATCCAGCTCTGGAAACAAAAATTAAGAGACCACTTAAAATGCTGAGTTTTTTTAGATTTTACCAAATTGAAAACCTCTGGAATATAATCAAGAGGAAGATGGATGATCACAAGCCATCAAACCAAACTGAACTGCTTAAATTTTTGCACCAGGAGTAAAGGCATAAAGTCATCCAAAAGCAGTGTGTAAGACTGGTGGAGGAGAACATGATGCCAAGATGCATGAAAACTGTGATTAAAAACCAGGGTTATTCCACCAAATATTGATTTCTGAACTTTTAAAACTTTATGAATATGAACTTTTTTTATTTGCATTATTTGAGGTCCGAAAACTCATTTATAAACTGTGTTTATGTTAACCTCTTCCTTCTTTACCTCTACCTCTTTATTGTCATTGTCTTCTCTTTATTGTCACCTCCTCCTTTTCCTCTTCAGCTCCTGCTGATAATCTCTATTTCCTCATCTTCCTCACCTCCTTCTTTTCTTCATATTTAGCTCAAATTAATTTCCATCTACTTCACAGTTAATTAATTTTATATATCTTCAGCTCCTCCTTTTATTATTTACTTTATTTTTTCCACTTTCTCACCTTCTCTTCTTCTCCTACATTTCTACATCTCTTTATCTTTACCTCTTTATTTTCGCCTCTTCTTATTTTTTTATTTGTTAGAACCAGTAAAAATAGAACAATAGACATTTACATTGACTTCCGTTAAATTAAGCAGATTTTTACAGATTCAGTGTTATACAGTAGAAAGACCACTGTTATACTAAGTGTTAAGGCTGCTGACTGCAGTGTTTCTGGGGGGGTGGGGGGATCATGGGGAATGGACCTCACACTGCACGGCTGACCGTTTCACTGACCCACTGAGCACAGCTGTTTAAGCAACATTTAGAAACCCAGATTACCCCCATCTGCCCCAACCTACCCCACATCTACTGCAGCTCTGAGCCGGGCTGAACATTTTACCGTTATAAAAGGACAATTAGAATTTATATAAAATTACTAGGGTTGATCATAAAAAAAAAAAAAAAAAAAAAAAAAAAACGAACTAATCGTACAATTTGCTGTAATTAATCACATTGTCCTTGTGTGAACTATGTTTAGGTACCAGTTTTGTCAATTTTACAAAGTTGACAAAAAGAGGAACATCAGCACTGTATATCTCTTAGCTTAAACTATAAAACCTCTAGTTTTTAACCTAATAGAGAGAGAGAGAGAGAGAGAGAGAGAGAGAGATGCATAGAGAAGGGAGGGAGAAGTGGGTTAATGAGAGTGAGAGTTAGCTATGAGATTTAATCCATAATCAGCATAAATAAAAGTAGTTATCTATCTTCTGAACTTAAATGCTGTGTTTATAACGCTAAATCCCGCTATCATGTCATCAAAAAAAAAAAGAATTGGGACTAATTCGCGAAAAAAAAAAAATAATAATGCATTAAAGTTTTAAGTTTAATCTCGTTCCTTACTTAAACTAACTTACCTAAAAAAAAATAACAGGGTTAAGTTTTTAAACGGTTCTAAAAGTCTCATTTACACCTAAAACCGTTCTTCTACCCACAATTCCTGCATTAGCAAATAAAAGAAAACAGACAGAAAAATCAAAGCGCAAAGACGTCAACCCGTAAATTAGTATTCATGCCCCACCCACCTTGGCTAGCGACCACTCACTGCACAGTCGTGTATGTGCATGTCTTGAATATTCATGATTAAGAGCTGAAATCCTGCCATTTTCCCCGCCCACTACTCCACCAAACTAAAACAGCCTGAAACAACTGGAAACACTTTTTAACAAAAAAAAAAGACTCACAGGACATTAATTTATATAAGAGACCACCACAACAATAATAATAATTAAATAAAAAATGAAATAATACCTTTAACTTTAATTTGAGAACATTCTGTCTGTGCATGTATTAGTGCTGGGCAGTTATTCCGGTAATTCCGGAAATTTAAATTTCTGTATGCATTCTGTACCACCATACCGCTAGAGGCACTGCAGAGCACTGTGTAAAACAGCACCGCCAAAGAAGCAGACACAGCTCGCTAGCTAACACTAGCCACTTTCATAACAAGCTAACACACTGGAGTAATGGTAGCTCAGCTCTGTAGAGTCAAATGCTCATCTTGCTCTGTCCTTCCTGAAGAGAAATGAGAACAGCACTTTATCTGAGGAGCTTCTGCTGCTGTTCCTCACTGTATGAGTGTTTTATGTGAGTAAAATAGAAAAACAACAGCAAACAGCAATTATTCACTCAGAAAAAAAGAGGAATGGAATTGTGCAATCGATCCACAGCTCGGAAAAAAAATCCCTTGTTTAGGTACCAGTTGAATTTTACAAAGTTGACAAAATAAGGGACATCACCACTGTATATCTCTCAGCTTAAACTATGAAACCTCTACTTTTTAACTTAATAGAGAGAAAGAGAGAGAGAGAAATATATGCAGAGAAGGGAGGGAGATGTGGGTTAATGAGAGTGAGAGCACTGCAGAGCACTGTGTAAAACAGCACCGCCAAAGAAGCAGACACAGCTCGCTAGCTAACACTAGCCACTTAGCATAACAAGCTAACACACTGGAGTAATGGTAGCTCAGCTCAGAAAAAAAGAGAAATGGAATTGTGCAATCGATCCACAGCTCGGAAAAAAAATCCCTGAAACTCTGAATATGAGGTGCATCTTGAAAAAAGCGTGATACACATTTTTGATAATACCGCCCAGCTCTAGTATGTAGTTTCTGTTTGAGTTTTGTTACAACAGCTACAGTAATAAAACACTGCTCTCTCTCTCTCTCTCTCTCTCTCTCTCTCTCTCTCTCTCTCTCTCTCTCCCTCTCCCTCTATAAGATCTGTGATTTGTGAATCTCCTGCTTCTTCACAGGTTCTGTGTCTTTTCCTGTCATCGTTTCTGTTCCTGTATCTCTTCTCTTTAGTCTCTTTTACCTCTTCTCTGTATCAGTTACCTGCTAAACTGTGAAAGCTCACTGTGCTGCTTGTTTGCCTTCTCTGTGAACTGACAGAAATTATTTCTACTGAGGATAAAGTGTGTTTTACACTCTGTAAGTCTCCTGCAGTCGGGGTGTAGGACTGTAATACTGATGTAGGTTACGAACACAACCACAGAATTCATGTAATAAATAAAGGGTTTTTTTTATGTATAATTTTATTTTTATTTCAGAGACTCATCAGTGTTTCTCAAACTGGGTTCCCAAACTTTTTCATGCAACATTGAAACAGGAACGAGAACTGTACTGAACTTTTATTTGTGTAAAATCCTTTTAGTTTCAGTGCTAATTCAGCTTGTCCAAAATGCGTGTTCTTTTAGGCCGTCTCAAAGTGGAAGTTCTCAATAATGCTGCGTTAATTTATTAGATATTGCCATTTTAAGGTTCTGTAAATGACCCTTTATGGCTTTCTAACTTGTTAACAGTGTACGGTTAAAGAAGGGGGGTCCTCAAATCTTTTCATACAACTTCAGAAAAAGAAGAAGAATTGTGGATTTTATGTGGTTTTTTTTATGTTCCACATGGCATTTCGCCAACTTGCTAACAGGTTAATTGTCTCAAATGATGCTTTAATTTGTCATATTAGATTTAATATTTTGCCTTTTAAAGGTTCTGTATATGATTTTTTATCCCTTTTTCCATGTTTTCTGCCAACTTGCTAACAGTTTATGGTTTAAAACAGGGTTTCTCAAACCTTTTGGAAAAAGAACGAGAACTCCAATGTTTTTTTTTTGTTTGTTTTTTAAATGTAAAATCCTGCTCCTTTCAGTTTCAGTGATGACTCAGCTTGTCCAAAATGCGTGTTCTTTCTGCTAATTTTTTATCTGTATAAAAGTGCAAATTACATGTTTTGAATGTGGGGGGAGACCAGGAATGAAAAAAAGCTAATTATCCATAATGTTGCTTTAATTTAGCACATGATATTCAGTATTTTGCATTTTAAAGGTTCAGTATATGATCTTTTTTTTTTCTTTCTGCCTTTTTTTTTGTTTTATTTTTATTTCAGGCACCAATCAGTCTTAGACATGTATATAGATGTAATGGGAGAGGGTAATTCTCCATACTGTTGCTTTAATTTAGCATATTAAAATCAGTATTTTTTTGTATCATTTCTACTACAGAGCTGAAGGGAAGATGAGCTGGTGCCAGTCAGCTGCTCAGTATCTGATCAGCCTCAGTATCAGAAATCATTTTTTTTTATTTCCTGCTGGTCATCTTGTTTCCAGTGTTTTCCTCATAGTGTATTTAGTTTCATCATTTCTTCTTCTTTATTTCAGATGAGAAGAGCAGTGATGTGGACCTGGCTGTGTGTGAGGAGTGGGATGTGAAGACCATCACTAGCGCTTTAAAACTCTACCTGAGGTGAGAGGCACAGTGTGCTGGAGTTATCACTAAAAAAGGTTAAAATATCAAAAAAAAATCATGATTGTGTCCCACTTGTGTGTGTATATATATATATATATATATATATATATATATATATATATTAGGGGTGTCACAATTCTCTAAATCCTCGATTCGATTTTAGGGTCACGATTCGATTCTATTCTCGATTTTCTTTTTTTTTCTTCTTCTTTTTTTTACATCAGAGAGGCCTATGCCTGTTTTAGATTAGTCTATAGTCAGTCATTGGTTTGATTCATCAAATTTACAATATCTTATTTCAAAAGGTGGGCTTGATATAAGTGATGCAAAGTGATACAAGTGATCTGTAATACACCACATTAGGCACTAATGGTCAAATTTAAATAATTTAATTAAGATATATATGTAATGCCATCTAGTGGCTTTTTTTGGTAGCAGCAGTGTGCACTATTAAAACAGCAATGTGCAACATAACAAAATAAATAATAAAAAATACAGGAACAGTCATGTACAAAATAATAGAACAATTAGAGCCTTAACAAACTGAACTCTATCCTACTATAACAGCTAAACATGAAAAATAAGACTTTAAGATTTTTTTCTTTAATAAAGATATATTATTATCTTTATCTGAGAGAAAGATGCTTCTTAAGGTACCAAAACTATTAACATATTTGAGGCTAGACAAAACAACTGTTATTTTTATATTTTAGAAAATGAGAATGTCCACATTCTCTGGAGAAAGAGCTGCTCTTTGAGCAGTCACAATATCTGTGGCATCAGCTACAGAGTGGTGCGGCATTTGCGTAGCGCGCGCATGTGCTTGCGTAGCTTAGAGGGAGAGATCGGCGATCCTCTTTTTGACTTCGAGGCTCGAGACCATGACATCATTTCGATCGATTTCGATAAAATATTGAAATCGTGACACCCCTAGTATATATATATATATATATATATATATATATATATATATATATATATATATATATTGTTGGAGAGCCCACCTCTGCTGTTCTCACAGTGCAGTAAGAGCTGGAAAATAAGCTGGGAGATATCTGGGCTCCTGGACGGAGCGTGAGCAGAACGTGGGAGCCGCAGGGCCGGCCTCTGGTTTTGATGTGTGTTTGGTTATGTTGACTCGGCGTCGTGAGAGCCGGAGCAAGATCACGCACACAGGCTCGTCGCTCCGCCGCTGGTGAGGAGGGGAGCCGCAGAGCGCCGTGTTGACGTTGGCCTGTCTCGGCTGTGCCTGTACACAGGAAGTGCTTTGATACTGAAGTCACGAGGTCATGGGATACAAGGCTCGTTCCATCTGATCTCCAGAAGCGAGGAACTTTCTCTATTAGTTCCTTTATCTTAAAGGGGAGATATTATGCTAAACTCACTATTTTGCATGTTTTTGTATTTCCACTTGGGTCTCATCTGCCCTTATAAACATTAAAAACACTCCAAACACTCAAAAAAAAAATCCATCCGTCTGTTTTCTGTAAATCAGCAAAGAAAGAGAAAGAGTTGTGAGAGTGTCAGGAATTGTATGCTTCTATGAGACGTTTGGGTGCTCCCTTATTCTGATATCACCATAAGAAAACACCCCCCACCAGAGCCCAACCCACAAGATTAGTTCAAGAAACGCCAGACAGTACAGAGCAGAATAAGCCAGCAGACTTCTTCTGAGTGAGGGATCTGTACCTGCTGTCTGTGGCAAGTCAGCAGAGGAGGGAGATCTAAATCAAACTTTTTTTCAAAGTTTTGTGTTTCTATCGCAGTTAAGCATGATCTAGATTGTTCATGTTTTGCCATTTAACACAAGCTAACACTAAGGTGTGGTAAAAACAGAGCTAAATGCGTATTTTTGAATGTGCCGTCTTTGTTCTGTGTGGGCATCCGTACCCTTATAACGTCAGGAAGACATGGCGACACCCTTGTTCACTTTGATTTAAGCATCCTTAGTAGTGCCGCCTAATGCGTATTATATTTCATTGTGCTTTATGTATGAAAATAGACCTGCTCATTGATATTGTGCCATATATTCCGAAAATGTTGGTAATCCTTTTCAATTATATTGGCTGAAGACTGTACTGTGTGGGGTGTCAGTCCTCCATAACTCTAACCATTTTACATTTTGGTATGTTTTTATGTGGTAAAAAATAAGTTTAAAGATATTAATATTCAGGATATGTCCTCCCCCCCCCCCCCCCCCCCACACACACACACTATACACTTTATTATACCGTATCGGTACTGCACTGTCCTGTCTTTAAATTGTCTCGTCTTTTGTATTTATTGTATTTATTGTTATTTAGTGTTATAATTTTATAATTTTATGTTGCACTGTCGTCACTCCTGCACTTTATGTTGTCTATTGCATGTGGTTCTATGTTGCACCATGGTTCCGGAGGAACGTAATTTCATCACACTGTGTACCTGTACTCAGATGTAATGACAATAAAAGCCTCTTGACTTGACGTGACTTGACACAATACTGAGGTTGACCTTTACGCCACATGGCCTCACATGCAGATAGAGGTTCTAGAGATCCAGAGGTGTTTGCTCTTTATAGTAATTCTCAGTCTCAGGGCTGTAGTTGTGATCTTGCTGCTGCCCTTCTCCTCCACTGGACTCGTTTAGGTCCAGCTATGGGTACCGGCGCTGGACGGCTGCCAGACTCTGAGCAAAATACCTTCAGATGAACTTGGATATCACTTTATACCCCCAGACACATTAATCACTGCAGAGTGTGTTCAATCTCTCTCTCTCTCTCTCTTTCTATAGGAGTCTGCCTGAGCCATTAATGACGTACGGCCTTTACAAGGAGTTTATAGTTCCTGCAAGTAAGTAATTAAAGTAATTAAAGAACACGTAATTATTATTATTATTATTATTATTATTATTATTATTATTATTATTAGTAGTAGTAGTAGTAGTAGTAGTAGTAGCAGAAGTAGAAGTAGTAGTAGTAGTAGTAGTAGTAGTAGTAGTAGTAGTAGTAGTAATAGTAGTAGTAATAGTAGTAGTAAGAGTAGAAGTAGTAGCAGTAGTAATAGTGGTGGTAGTAGTAATGGTTGTAGTAGTAGTAATAGTGGTAGTAGCAATAGTTGTATTAGTAGTACTAATAGTGGTAGTAGTAATGGTAGTAATAGTTGTAGTAGTAGTAGTAATATAGGTAGTAGCAATAGTTGTAGTAGCAGTAATAGTGGTAGTAATAAAAGTAGTAATAGTTATATTATTAGTAATAGTGGTAGTAGTAATAGTATTAATAGTTATAGTAGTAGTGATAGTGGTAATAGTAATAGTAGCAATAGTGGTAGTACTAATAGTAGTAGTAGTAATAGTAGTAGTAGTAATAATTGTAGTAGTAGTATTATTAGTAGTAACTATAGCAATAGTAGGCTAATAATGCACCAGAATTGTAAGGTTTCCCTCTAATAATGATGCTCCTGGACTCCTCTACGAGGGGTTGATTTCTGGATCTGTCATATATTTTTCATTTCTCAATAGTTTTTATGTGTGCAATCAGAACAAAGATCTTGTTTGTTTGTGTGTGGAATTAGAGGAAGACTGAGCTGTTACTAAACACAGATCAAATTCTGAAGTATGCCTGCTTTTAAAATATTATAAATATGTGTAATTAGTTTCTTTGTGGAGATAATTTGTCCCCGTGGTAAAAGGAGAAGAAATGCTGCTTAGCCCTGTTTGGTTTTCCCAGGTTGGAGATGTGTTAGGTGTGGATCTAGCTGTAAATAGCTAAAGGCCTAAAGAAAATCACCATTAGAGCAGAAATACAAGTGTACATACGTGTGTGTGTGTGTGTGTGTGTGTGTGTGTGTCAGTGAGAGAGAGATGTGCTCTTGTGTGGTATTAATCACTGTAGCTCAAGGACAACCAGTGCTTTGTAGGTGTGTGTGTGTGTGTGTGTGTGTGTGTGTGTGTGTGTGTGTGTGTGTGTGTGTGTGTGTGTGTTAGAGAGACAAAGCAGAGCTTGAGCTTTTCTCACTTTTTCACCACAAGCATCTTAGTGAACATCAGCAGACTGACCCCAGTGCAGACCTCACTGCCCTCAGTTATTTACTAGTTCCAGATAAAGGAAAACCGCAATCACATTTTCTGAACATTTTCTTACATTTTAGTAATATAAATTACTGCATTTATTTGATTTATTTCATGGTTCCAGTTTGTTAAAAGTGACAAATAATTTATATATTTATAAAGTGACATAATAAGTTACTTTGAGTGCTTGTATGTACATTTTTATGTAGGCAGATGTATGTGGATGTCTGCTATATATATACATATATATATATATATATATATATATATATATATATATATATATATCATTTTGTGTCTATATGTTCCTGTTCTTTGGAAAAAAGGAAAAACAATAAAAATATATTCACAAAAAATATATAATAATTTGATCTAAATTCACCACCGTCACTCCTGTATTTTTCACACTATAAGGCGCAGTAGATAATAAGGCACACTATTAAAAAAAATGTCTATTTTCTGGTTTATTTTCATATACAAGGTTCATTGGATTATAAGGCGCATTATGCAACACTAGTAAGGAACATGGGTTTATTCATGTTTTCCTTCTAATTCTGCTTAGCCAAGTTAAGTAAACAAAACTGTAATTCTTAAAAAAAATAAATAAATAAATCTTTTAAAGTCAAACAATCGCTGTATGTTAATCTACACATATTTCTATCCTGAAAACAGTTTCTTTACAGTAAGCTTAGATTTTCAGATTTCCACTAAAGCTAGCTGCGGTTAGTGCTTGTAAAAGCGGTTTGTCCCACGTAGCTTATATTAACACAGTAAACTGTCAGACTACAGTGCGATTTATACTCGCCTCTGAACAGCGAAAGAGATAGCGCTTAGCATGGTTAGCAGGTAATGCTAACACTGCTCCAGCAATGCTAGCCAGGGTTAGAAACAGGCTACATTTTCATAATGATAATACTCGCCTCTGAATGGTAGAAGAGCTAGCGCTTAGCATGGTTATTGGCTAATGCTAATACCACTACTGTCTCAAGTGCTGGAGAACTAAATTAAAAGTCCTGTATAAAGCTGTACTTCAGCAGAGTGGTCTTACTGCTTCTTAATACCTGACTGGTAAAATTAATACACAGTTGATTTTTTGGAAAAATTAAAGGATTTACCTGCACCTTATATTGCAAAAAATACGGTTCATGTCCAAATATTTGTGGAAACTTATTCATTTAAATACCACTTTTGGCCAATTTCACTTAGGGGTGGTTTAGACATTAATAACTTAGTGTTATTTTGAGGGAAAATGTACGCTTTTCTACAGATACAGTAAATCCCACATATTACATTTCTACATTTACGGCATTTAGCTGACACTCTTATCCAGAGCTACTTAAAAGGTTATTTCTATTACAAAGTTGGGTCAATGTAGAGTTAGGAGTCTTGCTCAAGGACTCTTATTGGTGTAGCACAGCATCAAGTCACCCAGACCTGGAATTGAACCCCAATCTCCCACATGGTAGCTCACTGGCAGGCAGTAGTGTTATCCACTGCACCACACCAACCACTGTATTCGTTTAATAGCAGCTATAATATGTAATGTATCAGTATTTAATGGATAATTATTAAGAACTGAGTAATAGTTGTTGAAATTAAAGCTAATTTTAATTAAATAGCAAATGGCAATCAAAGGGCCCAAGCGCCATGCTCAATAATGGTTCCAGTAGAGTGATAGAAGAAGTGATGGGCAGTATTTCAGACTGTCTGTATTTATAATAGATGAGGGTTCTCAACAGGAGATTTTTGGACATGACCTGATTTTGCATAGTTGTTGAATTTGATAAACTAAATAATTCCACAGCAGTTCTTCTGCGTTTAAGTCTCAGAATGCACCAGCCTGTTCACAATTACACTTTCTCCCTAAAAATTAAGGTTTCATGTGTGCAATCAGAGCAGAGGTCATTTACATAGGTTACTTTTATAGATCCGGTGCCCAAAATGGGTTGATTATGTAAAAAAGAGAGCGGAAATTTACAGCTCTGATACACAGTTTCTGAATCAGTTTCTCTGATTTTGCTATTATGATTTATGTTTGAGTAAAATGAACATTGTTGTTTTATTCTATAAACTACAGACAACATTTCTCCCAAATTCCAAATAAAAATATTGTTATTTAGAGCATTTATTTGTTCATAAATCAATATTTGGTGGAATAACCCTGTTTTTTAATCACAGTTTTCATGCATCTTGGCATCATGCTCTCCTCCACCAGTCTTACACACTGCTTTAACTTCATGCCGCTCCTGGTGCTTGATATGTGTGTGTGTTTTCACAGAGGGTGTAAGTCCCGAGGCTCGTGTTCAGGCTATTCACTGCTTGGTGCACAAACTGCCTGAGAAAAACCAAGAGGTGTTGAGTCTGGTCACCAAACATCTCGCTAAGTGAGTATCTGCAACTCTATTTCAACTCTACACAAAAGTGTATGTATTTTTTTTTTATATTATAATGAATAGACTAATTAAAATGCTCTAAAATGACTTGAAATAAAATATTTTACATTGATTTCCACTGAAATGATTTTTCCTTCTCCTGTAAAAGTGCCATTTCAGAGGTGCAGGCCCCTATATTACTCTACACAAAGCACATAGCAATGGTCATTGCTATCTTACACCCTGCAAACCGTCAATTTTCATGCCGTCCACCTGTGTCGTTTAAATAGCAACAGTGCTTGTGAATATATCTATTCTGATGGGTGTGGTGGTCTGAAAACAAGGTGTGGTTCGATACATTTCTGGTGTATTGCTATCTTGGCATCGGTTACTGAATACAACCTAGACAGACATAATTCGTTTTTATTTGTTGACATCACCTGTTTACATAAATATTTCTTTTTTTTTTTATAACTAGCCCTATGTGCAATTTTTTTTTATTCTATAAACTACAGACAACATTTCTCCCAAATTCCAAATAGAAATATTGTCATTTAGAGCATTTATTTGCAGAAAATGAGAAATGACTGAAATAACAAAAAATATATTTTTTAAAGCTTTCAGATTTCAAATAATACAAACAAAACAAGTTCATATTCATAAAGTTTTAAGAGTTCAGAAATCAATATTGGTGAAATAACCCTGGTTTTTAATTACAGTTTTCATGCATCTTGGCATCATGTTCTCCTCCACCAGTCTTACACACTGCTTTTGGATAACTTTATGCTGCTTTACTCCTGGTGTAAAAATTCAAGCAGTTCAGTTTGGTGGTTTGATGGCTTGTGATCATCCATCTTCCTCTTGATTCCAGAGGTTTTCAATTTGGTAAAATCAAAGAAACTCATCATTTTTAAGCGGTCTCTTATTTTTCTTTCCTGAGCTGTATATAATATTTAATCAGTACCACCCAGAAATGCTTGTTCTTGTTTTTTTTTTTCGTATCTCTTTCCTCACTTGTTTCTTCTTTACCTCTTTTTCCCCCCATTTATTTTCACTCTTTTTTTTCTTCATATCATGCTCCTCTGCAGCTTCACTCTTTCTGCTGAATTCACTTCTTATCTCACCCTGAAGCTCGTCTGTCTCACTATATCTCCAGCACTGTTTTCCCCTCACTGCACACATATATAACCCACACACACATTAACCCTTAAACACACACAAAAACACACACACACACGCACACACACACACACAACCTGCACCAGCATAAAGACCTTTGGCTTTCTGTAGCCTTACCTCTGTCACCAAGCAACGGCACACATAGGCTGGCAGCTGAGGGGGAGCAAAGCACTAGACACACACACACACACACACACACATTTGTCTTACTATACTTGTGAGGACCTTTCACCGACACAATGATCACTGTAGCTAACTAACACTACACCAATCTCTAAACCATAACAGTAAACCTAATCCTAAAACTTACATCCTATATCTAAACCCTAATACTAGATAGATAGATAGATAGATAGATAGATACTTTATTGATCCCCGGGGGGAAATTCTTGAATTCTTGAATACTAACCCTAATCCCAACTAAAAACCTTAAACCTAAACCCTTAAACCCTAAACCTTAATCTAAAATTTTAATACTAACCCTAACTCTAATGTTAAACACATAATCCCTACATTTTAACCCAGAGCTCTAACACTGACCTTAATCCTAACTTCAATCTTAAATTCTTAACCCAACCCCTTAAACCATAACTCAAATTAAACCCTCACCATACACCTTCATTTAATTCAAAACCTTTAATTCAGTGCCATAAACACTAACCCTAAAAACCCTAAACCATACCCACTAACCCTAACACTAGCTCTACACCCTGTACACTAGCCCTAAACACTTTAACTCAAAACTCATACTAAACCCTAACTCTAAACATTTCATTTAAAACCCAGCCCTAAACACTAACCTTAAAACCCTAAATCATACACATTAACCCTTAACACTAGCCCTAAACCCTAACCCCTTAATTTAAAACTCATACTAAATCCTAAACCCTAAATGTTTCATTCAAAACCCAGCCCTAAACACTAACCTTAAACCCTAACCCAGAACCTTTCAGTTTAAACCAGTCCCAAACACTATCCCTTAAAGCTCCACTAGGTAGGATTGAGATTTTGTGCTCGTGGGCTCCCCCTACAGTTGCAGAGTGTAATAAATGTTTCAGGCGGATTAGTTTCTCTTTCTCGTTTTCTGGCTTTCACAGACATATTCGGTCTCTTTCCAGCTTCTGCCAGAGTGTCTGTATGTTAGTTTGTAAAGAATGAACCAGTAGTCCTTGTAGAACTGTTAGAACTAAAGGTCGGAAAGCAGGTCGCAGTTCTCGCGAGCGCTGGTCGCGGCCGCCTCGGAAAACTTACAGATTCTGGTTTGAGCTCAGAGGAGCTCCGGCACAGACACGAGAGCACCGCTATTCCTCCTATTACACCTAAATGCAGCGCTGCAGTGAGTTTCAAGCTGTAATTTTACTTCTTTAAAAAGATCAAAAAGCAAGGAAATCCTACCTACTGCTGCTAAACACTAGTCCTAAACCCAAAGGCTTTCATTCTAAACACTAACCTTAGAAACCCTAAACTAAACACACTAACCCCTAACCTTAAACACTAACCCTAAACACTAGGCCAAACCCCTAAACCAGAACCTTTCAATTTAAGCCAGTCCCAAACAATATCCCTTAACCCTAAATACCAGCTCTAAACCCTGCACACTAACCCTACACTCTAGCTCTAAACCTAAAATCTTTCATTCTAAACTCTAACCCTTAACCCTAAACACTAGCCATAAACCTGAACCCTAAAGCCTAGTCTGAAATGTTAACCCTAAACCCTAATACTAACCTTAACGCCTAACCCTAAACACTAACCCTAAACCCTAACCCCTTAACTTAAAACTCATACTAACTCTAAACATTTCATTCAAAACCCAGCCCTTAATATTAACCCTAAACATTAACCCTAAAAACCCTAAACTAAACAAACTAACCCCTAACCTTAAACACTAACCCTAAACACTAGCCCTAAACCCTACCCTGAAACCTTGCATTCTAAACTAATCCCAAACACTAACCCTTAAGCCTAAATACTAGCTCTGAACCCTATACACTTACCCTAAACCCTAAACGTTAGCCCTAAACCCAAAGATTTAATTCAAAACACTAACTCTTAAACCCAATCTGAAACGTTAATCCAAAACCCTAATACTAACCTTGACCCCTAACCCTGACCATAATTTCAACCTCAGTTAGTAAAAGCCAAACACAACTTTCCAGCAACAGTGATGAATATTTATTGAAAATTTAACATTTAGCATATGAACATTCTCTGTTAGCTGGTGAACAAGGGAAGACCACAAGAATGTCCTCACAGGACCAAATATGTTATATATACTGGCCCTTATAAGTGTACTTTTAAGTCAAACTCTCTCTCTCTCTCTCTCACACACACACACACACACACACAAACACACACACACACTCACTCTCACACACTCATCTTTTTAAAAACCAAAACAAAAGTGCTGTGATCTAGATCAAGCCCTACTTGTGTGTGTTGCGAGGATTAACCTCCTCCCTCTTTTGTAGAACAGCTCAGAGTTACGTAACAGCGCTTCCTTCCACAGCGATTATATAGCGTAAGATATTTCTAAATAACGTTAGCATACATTACAAGGCTTTTCTCTGTGCCCTGATTTTTTTAATATAATCTAAATAGGAGCAAATTGAAGATAAGTACATAATCTCCTTCCCTCCCGGCGATCGAGCCACTGGGCAGCCTCGTCTCCGCTGAAATACAGAGCTGGAATCGGTGCCAGTGGACACACGATTGGAAATTAAATTTGGGTTATCCGCCATGAAATTCCTCCCCAATCCGCCCGGTTCGCTCACACGTTCTCCCTGGAGCTGGCTGCGAAAAACACACTGGTTACAGACTGAGAGAAAGAGCCAGAATTTCCGCCCTGCTATCTGAAATTGGATTTGAAACCTGATTAATTGGAGTTGTCAGTGGGTTTCTTTTCCTTTTCTTTTCTTTTTTTTGATTTTCCCTAAAGTGCACCGTCTTAAATTGGTTAAGTATTTGGCAGTTCTGGCTTCTGCCCAGCCTGAGAAAGTTACATCAGAATACTTACAGAATGTTACGCACCCTGTATTATACTTTTTTATATCCACAGCCTGTCCAAAAAAAAAAGTCTCCACCTGGATTTAAGTAAGTAAATGATGTGGGGAAGGTTGATGCTGCAGTTGGTCTGCAGGTTTAGGTTCAGCAACAGTATGTGCTGAAAGAATGAGATCAGCTGACTACCTGAATATACTGAATATAGAGCAGCTTATTCCATCAGCGGATCAATTTTTTCCTCTCTGATGAAAACGGCCATATTCCAAGATAAGACAATGTCAGGATTCATGGGGCTGGAATTGTGAAAGAGTTCAGGGTTCAGGGAGCATGAGATCATCATTTTCACACATGGATTGAGAGAGAGTTCACCACAGAGTCCAGATCTTAACCTCATTGAGAATCTTTGGGATGTGCTGGATGGAGAAGAGCTGCTTTGTGCAGCGGTTGGTCAGACTCTACCATCATCAATGCTGCTGCAAGATCTTGGTGAAAAATTAATCCAGAAACACTGGATTGAAATAAATCTTGTGACATTGCAGAAGCTTATCGAAACAATGCCACAGTGAATGTCTACTGCAATCAAAGCTAAAGGTGGTCCAATCAAATATTAGTGTGACCTTTTTTTTTTTTTTTTTTTGGTGGCACTTTTTTGAGGGGCAAGCAGTGTATTATTCAGTATATTGACCTCAATGGAGGCCAATAGGCCCAGTTATCAAAATTCACCAAAATACCAAATAGTGATATTTAAGGCTTATGTCACTAATTTTGAGACTTTGAGATGCTTATTTTAAGAAATCTTACTTAAAAAATTTGCTTACCCCGTTGGCAGATAATTGTGCTTAATATAAGCTAAAGTTAGGTATATATTGTGTAGTTTTCTTGCCAATGTACTGTTTCACAGCTCTTAGGTTTGGTTCTGCTGAATTTTCTGTTGAAGAAGACACAGAAGTTGCACTGCAAAAATTCATTGTCAAAAACTAAATAAAATATATGTAAATTAAGAAATATCTATGTATAATAATAAAAAAAAAAAATCTGCCAATGAATGTGGTAAGCAAAAATTTCTTAGTAAGATTTCTTAGTAAAAGTTTTCTAATGAGTGAAATAACACCTAAATCAAGCAACTGATAAATTGCCAATTTATCAATAGATAATAAATTGATTGCTGCTTGATTGTGCTTATTTTGAGTTCAAATTACTAACAATGAGGTACAAATTCTAAGTAAGAATGATTAAGGTAATTATCCCTAAAATAAGCAAAAAAAAAACCTAACACTTATAATGCTTATTAAGACAAAAAGTCTTATCAGAGAAGAAAATAAGATTTATTGCCTTAAAATTTAGTTTTTGCAGTTCACAGTTTGTAACTTCCCATGTACTGAAGTCTCATTATTTAACTACTCAACAGTAATTTACAACCAAAATTCTACACTGCGAAAAATCCATTGGCAAAAACTAGATAAAATGTATCTAAATTGAGATATAAATGCTTAAATTAAGCAAAAGAAATCTGCCAATGGGATAAGCAAAAATAGTTTTATGACGTATTCTTAAAATGAGCAATGACAAAGCCTCAAAATATATTTAATTTTCTAGCTTAAATTTCTTCACAAGTAGAAAAATAACTTGAGTTCAAATTACTTTAAAATAAGGTGAGACTTTTAAGTAAGACTGAATAAGATAATTATTCCTAAAATAAGTAAAACAGTCTTACATTTACACAATGCTTAGTAAGACTAAAAAATTCTTTATTGCTTTTAAACTAGATCATTTCATTTGCTAAGATTTCGTTTTTAGAACTGCAAAAACTAAAATTTTTAAAATTTAAGGCAATAAATCTTATTTTTTTTTCTCTTATAAGACTTTTTGTTTTAATAAGCATTGTGTAAGTGTTAGATTATTTTGCTTATTTTAGGGATCTTTATCTTAATCATCTTTATCTTGATTTAAGTGTTACTTCACTCATTTTGAGACTTTGCCATTGCTTTTTTTGTAAGAAATAAGATAATTTGCTTTCCCCATTGACAGATTTTTTTGCTTAATATACATATATTTATCTTAATTTGCATATATTTTGTCTAGTTTTTGCTAATTGATTTTTTTGCAGTGTGCAGAGACTTTTAAGCCTAAATCTATGTTAAGTTTATCCATATTAGTTTCAGTTGCAAACCTACTGAACAACGTAAAGTAGGAGCGTGTTGCTTGCATGTATGTATGTATGTATGTATGTATGTATGTATGTTTATATGTATTTATTTATTTTTGCACAGCACAAATAGCTGTTTCTCTTCCAGTAGAACCGAGCAAGTCACAAGTCATCATACTCACAGAAACACTGTAGTAAATGGCCTCCTCTCTAGACCACAGTCACCCAGTCCAGAGCCTGGGCATCATCCTCTACTGGTTGTAACTCAAACCGAACCGGTTTCAGTACGGCAGCAGCCTGAGGGGGTTGTATGTATTTGCTGTGGCAATAAAACCCTTCATGCCTTGGGGCTCTGCAGGAGGAACGATGCCCATCCCAGACTCAGACTGAGGTTTCTCAGACATCTCAACAGCGTCCTGAACAAACTCAGACTGACAGTGTTTATTCTAAACAGTTTTTTTTTTAAATGCTGTATAAATATAAATGTACATCGCAGGTCTTAAACTAAACCACCTGATGTGTGACAAGAAGGTTTACTGTGTGTTTATCACAGTTAATGCCTAAATAAACTAACTTTGCTTTCTGATCTGTTGAATTTAATCATTTCGAAACTATTGGCATTACCACTTTAAAAAAAGTCTACAGGCTTGGATATTTGAAGGTGGTATACAGGTACCGTTAGTTTGGCAATTAAGTTTATTTTCCATAAAATTACATATAATAGGATAGGGTGCTACAAACTAGTAGCTCTCCAGCCCAGTGGGTTGTTGAACCCAATTGCAGAACAGTTAATCTTAAACTAGGTAAACCCAAGAAGAAAGGAAAAATATAAATAATCAAACACACCGCTCCTCACGCGGGATCGAACTCGGTTCGTCAGGGTCACGGTCTAATACACTACCACTGCCCCGGCTAGTGAATTGGGACGCGGCCAAGAAAAAAAAAAACACCCTTATAAGGAGATAGGGAGCCCTAAAACGAATGGATAAATGAAAACGGGCAGAAACATGGGCGACAATGAGAGACAGGGGGGAATGTAAACAAAAGCTCACCAGAGAAGCATTTTTTAAATTTAATTTCCATCATCGTTCATTATAGTTCAAAAAGATGTTTCATGCTTGCGGGCCACATCCTGCAGATGTTGATTTAACCCTTATTTCGCACCACAGAAACTCTCGCTAACTCGTGCTGTCTCTCATGCTCCCTGATAGGTTCTGCAAATGGCAAATAATTAACTTTAACCTTAAACTTCAGACTTTGGGAAGAGTTTCTGCATGTTAAATCTCATCTCCTTGCTTTGAGGGATCACATACTATAACACTGCTACCTGGAATTACTGTCACCTTTGGTGATAATGAGGAAACATGCCTTGTCAGCTTATCTATCACAGTTATCAACACCTCCGTATGTAATATCTCTGTGTGCCAAGTGAGCGTCACTGATTCTCCTGCTTCAAAAGTGAAGTGAAAAAAGTAAGATCTGACACTATTCCTCTTTAGAAAAGCTCTGCAGATCCTTCAGAGCTTTTAGTTCCTCACTTACTTACTTTATGGAATCTCCTTTTTAGCTCAGTTCAGTTGTTTTATTCTTTTTTTTTAGTGGGGTTAATGTTAGAGGCCCAGGACTGTAAATGTTCTAAAGCTTGCTATAGTGTGCTCAGTGAAGCGGTGTTTGGTCTGGGTTTGGAGTTATACTAACCGCAGTTTACCATGCCATGCAGCTGGATTCTTTCTTTCTTACATTCTTTCTTTTTTGCCTTTTTTTTTCACATTGAGAATAAGCGCCATTTCCGGTACAAACGGCAAGGAAGCGTAGAGCAGTCAAAAAACACAAAAGATGGATAGGTAACAAGGAAAACTAACAAAAGAAATGCTTAGTAGAAGAGCTAGCAAGCTAGATTGAATACCATGCAAGTTATTTGAACTTAAACAGACAGGTGTGGGCAATCAGAAGCTCAGAGAGAGTGAACGTTGTAGCGTCATGTGCAGTGATGTCAGTAACGCGTTACTCTAATCTGACCCTTTTTTTCAGTAACGAGTAATCTAACGCGTTACTATTTCAAATCCAGTAATCAGATTAAAGTTACTTATTTCAGTCACTGTGCGTTACTCTCTCTCTCTCTCTCTCCACCTCATCTCCTCCACACACACACACACACACACCGCTCCCTTACCAATTCCCCCTCCGCTCTTCCCCAATCACAGGCGTCTCGCTTTCTCCCCTGTCTCTCTCTCGCGCGCTCGGCGTGTCTTTAGTTTCCGCCCGTTTTCGTTTTCCGCCCGTTTTCGTTTTCCGCCCGTTTTCCGCTCACTATCTCTTTATAAAGGGAAGAAAAGTTCCGGTGCTTCAAATGAACACTGTCAGAATTAAATCCTTCTCAGTAGGTCCGGACCCGGACCGCAGTCTGCAAATATGTGATCCCTGGTCTAGACCATATACACGGTTCTGTTTTATTAAACCACTCCTTGCTGCCCTGCAGAGAACAACAGGTTCAATGTTCAGTTTTACAGTGTTAAATATGTCAGGTCAAAAAAGACTTTCTTTATTTTATATATTTTTTTATAAAAACAAGTATTTATGTTTAGTAAAATCAAGAAAGACCATATTTTATTTTTTATAAAAAAAATATTTATGTTAAGTTAATTTTTTTATTTTTATAAAAAAAAACTTATTTTTCTAGGAAATAGTTCAACTTAATAGAGATAAATTGTTGCTGTTAAAAATGCATTTTCCAATAAAGGGAGTATTGGCAAAACTGGTTATAATGTTTATGTTAAGGCGGCGGGAGGTGGTGTCTGCAGCTGCTGAAAGTAACTAATAAAGTAACTTGTAAAGTAACTTAGTTACTTTTAAAATCAAGTAATCCATAAAGTAACTAAGTTACTTTTTAAAGGAGTAATCAGTAATCGGATTACTTTTTCAAAGTAACTATACCATCACTGGTCATGTGATCAGCAGTGACCGGAAGGTCAGGTTTGAGTGCCTGCTGGGAGTTGGTGTCTTTATTGTGTGTATCAGAGTCCAGAGCAGGCAGACTCGCAACGTCAGGACGGACGTAAAGCTACAAACTTAAAAAAGAAAAACGAATTAAACATAATTCATATAAAATTACCAAATAAGGATTTGATTTAGAGGTGATAAAATAGATAAAACAAGAGAGTCAAAATAAAAAAAAGATAAATAGGTGTAAGAGAGGTTTTAGAACAAGAAAGCATTAAATGATACATTTATAAAAGTAAAAAATAAATCGGTCAAAACAAATTAAAATAAAGCTAAAAAATTAAGTATTTAAATAACACATTAAGGGTACAGTACTAACTAATTATTAATTGACACTGAGACATTATTGAGACATTATTAATCATGACAGTTTTAAAAGTAACATCTCAGTTATACATGTTTAGTTCTGTATTAACTAGTTTTATTTTTTTTTTATTACTGTTTTATTACTGTTGTAAGTATTGTTCATTGTTACCGCTATTGTAAAGTTTTACCGGATTATAAAACCTAAACTTGGAAATTGCATTTCCACCATTTGCTATGGAGGTTGCTGTGGTGTTGCTCAGTGGTTGGTAGGTGGTTGCTTAGGCATTGCTATGGTATCCATTGTGGTTACTATGGTGTTGCTAATTTGTTGCTTGGTGGTTGCTAAGGCATTGCTATGGTATCCATGGTGGTTGCTATGGTGTTGCTAAGCAGTTGCTAATAAAATCTAAAGAATAACAATACTGACAGTACTAATAAACGTACATTTAAAAAGCAAAATAGCAAAAACTAAAGTTTAAGATATAAGATTAAGATTTAGGAGATGATTAGAAGTTAAAATATAAAAACGATTGATGAGTAACACCACTGAGCTGAGCATCAGTATATTTCCTGTATTTTCTGGATTCCAGCTCCCTGCTGCACTGAGACTAAAAGCAGATTTTCTAAGTTCAGTAAAAGAAAGGAAAAAATCTTTTCCACTGTACTGTATTAGCAGGGTTTTATTTGTCTTCATTGCTTCTTTTTGGCTCGTTGTTTCCTCTAAGCCCGTCTCTGGCGTTGGATGCTGGTTTCAGTAGTGTTTAGTAAACTGCAGTGTTTAGATTTACGCTTTGATGAAGACGGAAGCTTTCTTCTGACAAGCTTGGTGAATAGTGAGTTGGCGTGGAGGTTGTGTTTAATTGATCCTAGGATGTTCAGCTCTGATCCTTGGAAATACTGTAGCTTTAGATCCCAATCCTTCTCACTGTAGAAATAAATAAAAAAAAACAAAAAAAAAACATCCTCTTTAAAGGAGAACTCCGGTGTAAAACGGACTTTTGTTGTAGTAAAACATGATAAAGAGTAATATCCTTTGTTAAATAGCACACCTCCGCTCTCCCACAGCTTTCTGAGATACAGTAAATTTGTGTTTTTTGCCCAGCACTCCTTTCAACGTCCGCTTTGGGGCATAATTTGCCCCGATAAATTGCTTTTTACATATTTAAAACGATGCATTATTAACTTTAAAACTGCAGAAGAGGCTTGATAAAAATTGGTTCTGAGTTGTGATTATTATAGGTGTATTAAACATATGTACATTACAGTACAAGACAGTGTAAAATGCTCAGTGTAACATTTATCAGTTAAATTTTCTGACCATGTAAGGCCAAAATAAAAAACAGAAAATTAGGTGTAAAAAGTAATTATTTATCTTTTTTTATTAATTTAGTATAGCAAATAAATGCATTTTTGCTGATTTTCCAATTGTCTAGGTTTTTATTTCGGCATCTCACAATCTGAATTTCAAAAATCTGATTCAATAAACCAACCTGCTTTTGCTACATTATGCTTTTTTTCCCCAGAAATTCAAATTCAGGGCCAAAAATGAAAACCTGAAAATGTTAAAATAGAAAGAATGAAAACCCATTTGTTCTTTTATACAAAAAATTAAAAATAAATAGAAGGTTTCGCACCCCATTTAGCTTTTATTGCCTTCAGCCTTATATGGACATACAATTTAACTGATAATTGTTACATTGACCCTACACTGAACATATACATTACAGTACAATAAAATCAAGCACTGTATAATGCAGTACCAATTAATACATCGAAATAAATTCATATAACATGGTATGGCAGGTAGCTTGTAATAAATTATTTTTCTTTAAACATTTAAAAAATTAAACTTGAAAAGTTGAGGTTTTTACATGACAGCAGAGCTAAACTATGATATATTTCAGAATAAGGATGAGCAACATGGCACAAATGATTATCACAGTGCTAAATAGCTATATTTAAATGAAATACAATATGTAAAAAAAAAAAAAAATATATATATATACATTGTTGTCCAAAATAGCAACTTCACAGGATATAGTAAAAAAATCCTTTTAAACTTACAATGGAAGTCAATATAAAAAGAGTTTATTTCAGGTCATTTTGAAGTATTTTTATTGATCCATTTATAAAGAAATTTTGGCACAGTGTAAGGGACAGTTTGTCTGTAAATAAATTAAATGGAATTAGTTTTTTTTTTTATTGGAAAGTGACGATATTAATAAGATCTACATCTAGCTAACCAGGACTAATTATGTTCTTGTGTGTGTGTGTGTGTGTGTGTGTGAACAGTGTGGCAGCCCACAGTAAGCAGAACCTGATGACCGTTGCTAATCTGGGTGTGGTGTTCGGCCCCACGCTCATGCGGCCGCAGGAGGAGACGGTGGCCGCCATCATGGACCTGAAGTTCCAGAACATCGTGGTGGAGATCCTGATTGAGCAGCATGAAAAGGTAAAACCTCTCTTCTGTTTTTAGAGTGATAAAAGCTAGTGTTATGAACCAATGTTCACACCTGCCATTAATCGGTACAGGTGTGAACAGGATAGTCTCGATGCAGATGTTGAGACCTTGAAAACAGTCCATAGAACAGTCTTATTGTTGTTGTAATGTTTATTATGGAAATTTCCAGGGTTTTGTTTTAGTCTCTGTTTGTTTGGCAGTAAAAGGATATGTTTATATTATTAAGCTTTATTTATTACACCCCATAATTAAGGCTACAATATCTACCGTGCTCAGTTCAGTGAGGTGTAAACTGCAGAAAATAAATATGTCAAAGTGATTCTGCAAACTGTAGAATGAGACCTGATTGTTACTGAATATTATAACACCATAAACAGCTGTCTATCTATCTATCTATCTATCTATCTATCTATCTATCTATCTATCTATCTATCTATCTGTCTGTCTGTCTGTCTGTCTGTCTGTCTGTCTGTCTGTCTGTCTGTCTGTCTGTCTGTCTGTCTGTCTGTCTGTCTGTCTTTTTATTTATCTCTCTGTCTGTATCTATATATCTGTCAATCTATATATCTGTCTTTCTGTCTGTATTTTGTTTCTATCTATCTATCTATCTATCTATCTGTCTGTCTGTCTGTCTGTCTGTCTGTCTCTGTCTATTTATTGGTCTCTCTGTCTGTATGTATATATCTGTTTTCTGTCTGTATTTCTCTCTTTCTGTCTGTCTATTTATCTCTCTGTCTATCTATATATCTATATCTCTCTGTCTTTCTGTCCCTATATCTGCATTAATTTATTTATCTGTCTGTCTATCTATATATCTGTCTTTCTGTCTCTGTCTTTCTGTCTATATATCTGTCTTTCTGTCTCTGTCTTTGTCTTTTTATTTATCTGTCTGTCTATCTATATATCTGTCTTAATGTCTATTTCTGTCTGTTTGTCTATTTATATCTGTATATCTATATATGTCTGTGTCTCTCTATCACTCTGTCTCTCTGTCTTTCTGTCTATATATCTGCTATCTATCTATCTATCTATCTATCTATCTATCTATCTATCTATCTATCTATCTATCTATCTATCTATCTATCTATCTATCTATCTATCTATCTATCTATCTATCTATCTATCTATCTATCTATCTATCTACAGGTGCTTCATCCTATCACACGGTACCACAGTGCTGGAGTTCACTGAGCTCCTGAGAGCCTGAGACCCATTCTTTCACTAATGTTTGCAGAAGCAGTGCTTTTATACATATGCGGACACGGAAGTGATTTAGAAACACCTGAATACTTTTGGCAGTATAGTGATGACCAAAGTATCATCCCTCATAGTGCCACAGTACCTCTTATCACCACTAGGAGGAGCCCTGTGTGTTCAGGCGGTGCTCAGAGCCCCTCACTGTCGGTGCTCTACCTTCACACCATCCACTCTGAGCTCAGATACATTTGGAGCGAGTCTCTCATTTGACTAAAATGCTGCAGAAATGATCGATGTAAGCGGCTTTAGGAGATAAATAGTCCGGGTAATCCTCAGATGGGGTTAATTCACCAGTCTAAATGAGAGAGGTTGAGATTAGTTCCTAATCTATGGCTTGTTTTGTCTGCCACAATAAAAGGTGATAGCGTTACCTTGTTGCGTAACGGAGAGCGGCGTACAGGCGCATTCCAGTTCAGCGCTGGAAGCTGCGTGTTTGTGTGTTCTGAATCGAGTGACCCATATTTATGGATTTGTCTCTCCTTTTTTTTTCTCCTCACTGTTTTTCCAGGGCAGGCTTTTTTTTTTTTCTGTCACGGATTGATCTGTACAGGTGAATCTGCAGCTCTGCCTGAAGCTGCTGGAGGTGTATTAGTTTTAAATTCCTGAGCTAGAAGCTAATTTGTTGGGGTAATTGGGTTACAGTGGAAGCAGGAGGCTCGTTAGGAGGAGGAATGTAAATATTTAAAACAGGACAGCAGCGTAATTTCCATACTGTCATACTAAAATCTGCACTGTATCTTGATCAGGACAGTTATCGTAACTTGTTTTTTTAAATGTTTATGTAAGTGGGATTCAGAGGGATACTGTACTTATATGCTTTAATTGGCTTTATTTGTTAGTTTGTTCCAAATAACACAAAGTATATTGTACGTTTTTTGTTGCAGTAGCCTCTTATCCAATCCCAGATGTTCCAGATAAGTCTAGATCAAATTTACTAGACATCCAATAAGGGAGCTTATGTAAGAAGTTGATCAAGTCTCATACCAAGGTGGAAAAACATCAGCCAAATGTCAAAAAACATGTGTTTTGTGCCTAAAGTGTGATAAACCAATCAGTGTGTCACTTTCTATTCCATTTAAGACCTTGGCAGATTGCTATTTATGTGGTGAAAGTTTGCATAGCTGCCAAAAGGCATGTGCTATGGGTTTGTGGGGGTGTACACTTGTTGAGGATGCACCTGTGTTGATGATAATTCACTGTCAAGATAGCAATGAACGTGTGATTGTTGATGTCTGCTTAGGTTGTATTGGGCTATTGCTATTTAAACAACACATTGGGAAGGTGTGAAAATAGGCTGTTGGTGGGGTGTAAGATCAGAGTTGGAAAGCAATGAATTACATTTACTCAAGTTACTGTAATTGAGTAGATTTTATGAGTAATTTGTAATTTTTAAAGTAGTTTTTTAAAATGGGTAATTTTACTTTTACTCAACTACATTTTGACATAAGTAATCTACTTTGCTACATTGGAAAACTCCCCCTTACTGAGTAAAAAATAAAATGCTGAGGGAAAAAAACAATTGTCTGAATTAAAAAAAAATAATTGTCACGGATGCTCACGCATGGAATAACGAAGCAATAACGTCCTCATGCAATACAATACTTTTATCATTAAACAATCTGCTTTAATATTAAAAAAACATGTAAATAGCAGTTAAAGCACAGCAATGGCAAGTTAAAAAATAACAATGAATGGTAAAACTGTAAAAATACGGTTTATAGTCACATATATGACCATAACTTTTTAATAGTAAAGAAAAAAAATGGATCATAGAAACCTATACTACTTGTTCTTGAAAATGTTTTATGGGGTGGTCTGAACAAATACTGCCTGAAAGGTCCAAATTATTATGTGGAATTATAGTTCATAAAAAACGATTTAATTTATGGTTTGTTTTTACTTTTTTTACATCAAATAATTAAAAGTAACTATGTAACTTTTACTCAAAGTACATTTTAAATTGAGTACTTTTTACTTTTACTCAAGTAGATGTTTAGCAAAGTAAAGGTACTTTTACTCAATTACAGTTACATTGCAAGGTGCCTTGCGCAGCATAAAGGATTGGTCCCATAAGGTTTTCCCTTAAATACAAATTCTAAAGGAAAGATTTTCTCTTACCGGAGGGAATCATTTAAGCCCAAGCACAAGATTAACAGATGTGAACACATATATAAACAGCTCTCTTTACTCCCACTTTTAGTTTATTAATATTTTTTTAAATTATATTTCTGAACTGAATTAAACATACTTGTGGCACTCCTGCCTGATAAATAATTAAATGTAGGCTATATAGCTGATAAATCCCAAAAAACTCTCCTCTCCTCCCGACTCTTCTCAGATTTTCAGGTGTTGATTTGGGGTAAGGTTTGGTTTTGGGTCTCTTAAATAGTTCAATTCAAAATAATAAGGGAATAGACTTTTATAACAGGGATAATTAAAGGAATATTTATGTTTAGGTTTAAATTTATGTCAAGTTCTATTAAGTAAGCCCTTAGATAATACTTTATTTGTGCAAAACTCTTATCTATCTTTGTTTAGGGCAACTAAAGGGGAACATTTACTTAAGGTTTTCTATGCAACTGGTCTCTAATATCTATAACAGTGGTTCTTATGTGATATCGATCAAGGAACCCTTTGCAGGACCTCGTAAAAGTCTGGGTCCTGGACTTCCACTGTCCAGCATGTTGCAGGAACCCTGTTTTAACGCATGCAGTGTGGAGAGGTTTGGTAATTAGATCATTATTTGGAGCAGCTGATGTTGGGAATTGGAGGAAACTGTAAAAACTGTAAAAGTTGCAGTGTAACGGAAGTCAGGTCCAGTCCTCTTACTGCTGCAGGGTTCTGCAGTGTATCCGGAGAGGGAATTACTCGGCAGTTGTGACCTTGAGGTTTATTTTTTTCCTTA
This sequence comes from Astyanax mexicanus, assembly GCF_023375975.1. Taxonomy (NCBI): domain Eukaryota; kingdom Metazoa; phylum Chordata; class Actinopteri; order Characiformes; family Acestrorhamphidae; genus Astyanax; species Astyanax mexicanus. The sequence continues at coordinate 50,560,244 of NC_064414.1, forward strand.
AGAAAAGTTCAAGCGGGTGTGGTGTTGAAATTCATGGTATGGAGTGACTCTGCAGACGAGTGGATAGTAGCTCCTCTCTCCGGCTGAAGCTGCTGCTCTCCAGACTGGAGATAGCCCCAGATGCTCTCAGCAGACAGTGTTATGCATTCAGGTCCATCTGTAGAGGAGCAGAGGGAGAGGGTGAGGAGGGGGAGAGAAAAGAGAGAGAGAGAGAGTGTGAGAGAGAGAGAAAGAGGCTAGAGAGAGAGAGAGAAAGGGTGGTAAAGGCTGGAGAGGTGGAGAGAGAAGCTCAAAGTAGACAGAAAAGTCTTTAAACTTGGAGAAGGAGAAAGATAGTGAGAAAGAAAGTTACAGAAAGCAATAGAGAGAGAGAAATTAAGGAAAAGACAGAGATGGCGAGAAAGAGAGATGAGATAAAGAGAGAATTAGAGTGAGAGATAGAGAGGGAGGGATAAAGAGAGGAGAGATTTAGAGAAAGAACGAGGCATAAACACAGAGATGTGAGTGAGAGAGAGAGATAGTGAGAGGAGAAGATATAAAGAGGTGGTTTAGACAAAGAGAGAGAGAGATGGTGAGAAATAGAGAAGGAAATAAAGAGAAAGATAGAGAAGGAGAACGTTACAGAAAGAAATAGAACGATAGAGAAATGTGGAAAAGAGAGATGTAAGAGAGAGAGAGATAGTGAGAGAGGAAGATATAAAGAGGTTTAGACAAAGAGAGAGAGATGTTGAGAAATAGAGAAGGAAATAAAGAGAAAGAGAGAGATGGGGATAAAAAGAGAGAAAGATAGAGAAGGAGAAAAGTTACAGAAAGCAATAGAACAATAAAGAAATGTGGAAAAGAGAGATGTGAGAGCAAGAGAGAGATAGTGAGAGAGGAAGATATAAAGAGGTTTAGACAAAGAGAGAGTGGGTGAGAAATAGAGAGGGAAATAAAGAGAAAGAGAGTGATGGGGATAAAAAGAGAGAAAGATAGAGAAGGAAAACGTTACAGAAAGCAATAGAACGATAAAGAAATGTGGAAAAGAGAGATGTGAGAAAGGAAGATATAGAAAAAGAGAGAGTTAATTAAGAAATTAAGGAAAAGAAAGAGATGGCGAGAAAGAGAGATTCGATAAAGAGAGAATTAGAGTGAGAGATAGAGAGGGAGGGATAAAGAGAGGAGAGATTTAGAGAAAGAATGAGGCATAAACACAGAGATGTGAGAGAGAGAGAGAGAGATAGTGAGAGGGGAAAATATAAAGAGGTTTAGACAAAGAGAGAGATAGTGAGAAAAAATGAAGAGAGAGAGAAATCAAGATAAAAAGAGAGAAAGATAGAGAAGGAGAATGTTACAGAAAGAAATAGAACAATAAAGAATTGTGGAAAAGAGAGATGTGAGGGAGAGAGATGGTGAGAGAGGAAGATATAAAGAGGTTTAGACAAAGAGAGAGTTGGTGAGAAATAGAGACGGAAATAAAGAGAGAGAGATGGAGATAAAAAGAGAGAAAGATAGAGAAGGAGAACTATGCAGAAAGCAATAGAACAATAGAGAAATGTGGAAAAGAGAGATATGAAAAAGGAAGATATAGAGAAAGAGAGAGTTAATTAAGAAAAAAAAGAAATTAAGGAAAAGAAAGAGATGGTGAGATAAAGAGAGAATTAGAGTGAGAAATAGAGAGAGAGAGGGATAAAGAGAGCAAAGATTTAGGAAAAGAACAATACATAAACAAAGAGAGATGCGAGCGAGAGAGAGATAGTGAGAGGAGAAGATATAAAGAGGTTTAGACAAAGAGAGAGAGATGGTGAGAAATAGAGAAGGAAATAAAGAGAGAGAAATCAAGATAAAAAGAGAGAAAGACAGAGAAGGAGAAAAGTTACATAAAGCAATAGAACAATAAAGAAATGTGGAAAAGAGATGTGAGAAAGGAAGATATAGAGAAAGAGAGAGTTAATTAAGGAAAAAAAGAAATTAAGGAAAAGAAAGAGATGGCGAGAAAGAGAGATAAGATAAAGAGAGAATTAGAGTGAGAGATAGAGAGGGAGGGATAAAGAGAGGAAAGATTTAGGAAAAGAACGATACATAAACAAAGAGAGATGTGAGCGAGTGAGAGATAGTGAGACGAGAAGATATAAAGAGGTTTAGACAAAGAGAGAGAGATGGTGAGAAATAGAGAAGGAAATAAAGAGAAAGAGAGAGATGGGGATAAAAAGAGAGAAAGATAGAGAAGGAGAAAAGTTACAGAAAGCAATAGAACAATAAAGAAATGTGGAAAAGAGAGATGTGAGAGCAAGAGAGAGATAGTGAGAGAGGAAGATATAAAGAGGTTTAGACAAAGAGAGTGGGTGAGAAATAGAAAGGAAAATAAAGAGAAAGAGAGTGATGGGGATAAAAAGAGAGAAAGATAGAGAAGGAGAAAAGTTACAGAAAGCAATAGAACAATAAAGAAATGTGGAAAAGAGAGATGTGAGAAAAGAAGATATAGAGAAAGAGAGAATTAATTAAAAAAAAATAAGGAAAAGAAAGAGATGGTGAGAAAGAAAGATGAAATAAGAGAGAATTAGAGTGAGAGATAGAGAGGGAGGGATAAAGAGAGGAGAGATTTAGGGAAAGAACGAGACATAAACAAAGAGAGATGTGTGAGAGAGAGATAGTGAGAGGAGAAGATAGTGAGAGGTTTAGACAAAGAGAGAAATGGTGAGAAATAGAGAAGGAAATAAAGAGAGAGATCAAGATAAAAAGAGAGAAAGATAGAGAAGGAGAAAAGTTACAGAAAGCAATAGAACAATAGAGAAATGTGGAAAAGAGAGATCTGAGAAAGGAAGATATAGAGAAAGACAGAGTTAATTAAGGAAAAAAAAGAAATTAAGGAAAAGAAAGAGATGGTGAGAAAACAATAGAGAGAGAAATTGAGGAAAAGAAAGAGAGGTGAGAAAGAGAGATGAAATAAAGAGAGAATTAAAGTGAGAGATAGAGAGGAAGGGATAAAGAAAGGAGAGATTTAGAGAAAGAATGTGTCATAAACACAGAGAGGTGAGAGAGAAAGCGATAGTGAGAGGAGACGATATAAAGAGGTATAGACAAAGAGAGAAATGGTGAGAAATAGAGAGGGAAATAAAGACAAAGAGAGATCAAGATAAAAAGAGAGAAAGAGAAAAGTTACAGAAAGCAATAGAAAGATTTTGAGGAAAAATGAGGAGATAAAGAAAAGATGGTGAAAGAGAGATTGAGATAAGAGAGATGTGAGAATGTGAGAAAGGAAGATATAGAGAAAGAGAGAGATAAAAAGAGATAGAAAGGTGGAGGAGAGTTAGACTGAGATTTAGACAAAGAGAGAGATGCTTTGAGATGATTTGAGAAAGAATTGTAGTGAGAGAGAAGACAATAAAGAGAGATGAAGATAAAAGAGAGAAAGATAGATAGAGTTGGATAAAGAGATAGAAAATGGTGAAGCAGAGTTAAGGTGAGATTTAGACTAAGAGAGAGATGGTAAGAAAGAGATAGGGAAATAAAGAGAAAGAGTGAGAGATAGAGATAAAAAGAGAAAGAATCTTAAAGGAGAAAGTTACAGAAAGCAATAGAAAGAGAGAGAAATTGAGGAAGATAAAGAGAGATGGTGAGAGAGAGAGATAGAGCTGGAGGGAGAGAGTTAGAGAAATAGAGTTAAAGAAAGAGAGGGAGAAAGATAAAGGAGAGAGTTAGAGATAGAGAAAGATTTAGACAAAGATATATAGTGCAAGAGAAAGAGATTTAGAGAAAAAAGTGAGAGATTTAAGAAAGATGTATAGTGAGAGAGAAGAAAATGAAAGACATGGAAACAAAAAAAGAGAGAAAGTTAGAGATGGAGAATGATAGAAAGTGGGAGAAATTGAGGAAGAAAGAGAGAGTTTGAGAAAGAGACAGATCTATGATTAATTTACAAACTTTGTAACCTTTTAAAGTATACTCTTTAAAAGAGTATAATTGCTTTGTTGTGCTATTTTATTATCATTATGTAATTGTCATTTAATGGTCTTAAAATGACAATAAAATTACTTATTGCAAAAATTTCCTGGACTATATATTGTCCACAAAAAAAAAAAAATATATCGTAACAGGCCTAAGTGGATAACACCGCATACCTACGGTGGCCGAGAAAGCCCAACGCAGTGCAAATTGAAAAGCGCTGCAAAAGCACAAAACACATCCATCAAAATTACAACACAGGCGCAGCAAATAGAAAAACGCGCTGCAAATAGAAAAACGCGCTGCAAATAGAACCACAACACAACGGAATTTTCCCGGGGGACCTTAAAAGATACTGTACCAGCTAAGCTGCGTCTTCAGTAACGTCTCGGACTTCACTATGTGTACAAAGGACAATAAGTGGCAAACAAGGCGTTTTGTGAAGCAGAACTTTTAATAATATGCACACAACCGTGGTAATCACAGGTAATAAACATTACTTACTTTTCAGAAGCTTGTTTGCCACTTATTGTCCTTTGTATACAGCTGGTACAGCATCTTTTAAGGTCCCCCGGGAAAATTCCGTTGTGTTGTGACTCACTTCCGTTGTGTTGTGGTTCTATTTGCAGCGCGTTTTTCTATTTGCAGCGCGTTTTTCTTTTTGCAGCGCGTTTTTCTAGTTGCTGCGCCTGTGTTGTAATTTTGATGGATGTGTTTTGTGCTTTTGCAGCGCTTTTCAATTTGCACTGCGCTGGGCTTTCTCGGCCACCGTACATACCCTGTGAATAGGGTTCAATTCCCTGTCTGACCAACCTCACCCATCTACACCAGACTTCCTAACACTACGCTCTCCTCCTCCTACCTGCGTAACATGATTTAAATGTAAGTCCCTGTGGATATAAACATCAGATAAACGCTGTAAATGTCAGTGTGATGTTTCCTAATGATGAATGTGTGATCCCTCATCTTTCAAACTTCTGCTAACATCAGCTGTTTAATCTTTGTGTCTGAAGTCCGGATGTAAGCGCCGCTCGATCCGAGCCCGACCCGCCGTGCTCCTCCGACAGCATGTTTATTACAACAGCAGCCTCTTTGTAGCAGCAGATCTCCGGGATGTGTGTCACTGCTCGTTTAAGAGAGGCTTTTGATGTGCTGATTTTTATGTGCTCGTTGCCTCAGTGGAGAATGTGTTTCCATTCGTGGAGTTTGAAAGCGCTCTTGTTTGGAGTCAGAGGCCTCTAAGATTCGTTAGTTAAGTCAGGATGTGTTCAATCATGAGGAGACACTCATTTATTATCTAGTCCTGCAGATCTTTACACATGCTGCTTCTTCTTTTTCTACTTCTTGTAGATTTTTGGAGATGCTCCGAGCACGTGTCCAGCCTCTGCTATCTCTCCCCTCGCCCCGACACGCCAGTCCAAGAAGCAATCCCGCCAGAGTCGACCGCTGGCTGTGTACAACCCTCAGGTTCTGGACATTCACACAGGTAAGAAACTGTACACACTGTACTACCATATACTCCCATGTACCCTATACCTTCCTATACCACCATATTCTATCATTTACTATTCTTTACTACCCTATACCTCCCTATACTCCAATATACTATCTTATACTACCCTATATCTCCTTTTACTACCATATACTGTCCTATACTCCCATATACTACTATATACCACAATATACTATCCCATACTACCCTATACATCCCTATACTCCCATACCCTATCCTATACTACCACCCACTACACCATTATTCCTATATTCCCCTATAATAACATATAATAAATACTATCTCCCTATACTCCCATATACTACCATATACTATCCTATACTACCATATACCTCCCTATACTCCCATATACTACCATATACTGTCTTATAATACCCTATGCCTCTGTTTACTACCATGTACTTTCCTATACCTCCCTATATATCCCTTTATTACCATATACTGTCCTATAACCCCCTATATCTCCCTTTACTACCATATACTGTCTTATACTACGCTATACCTTCCTTTACTACCATATACTATCCTATACTACTCTATACCTCCCTATACTACCATATACTATCCTATACTACCCTATACCTCCCTTTACTCCCATAAACTAGCCTATACCTTTCTTTACTACCATATACTATCCTATACTACTCTATACCTCCCTTTACTACCATATACTATCCTATACTGCCCTATACCTCCCTACACTCCCATATACTATCCTATACTACCCCATACCTCCCCATACTCCCATATACTACCATATAATATCCTATGCTCCCCTAAACCCAAAGCAGTTTATGAAATATAAAGGGCTATAGACTCCCTCTACCACCCTGTGTTACACTATCTACATATACTACCCTATACTATTATATACTACTTTTTATTCCTAATATATTTCCTAATAATACCCTATGCTACCCTATTCACCCTATAATACCCTTTACTTTCCTGTAGTACCCTACATTACCCAATATATACTACTGTACACTCCCTATACTCCGCACAGCTTGTCCAGTTTGTATAAAGTAATGGTGGTGATCAGTTGGTATCAGTTGGTGTGGGGTTTTTTGTGGCTTTCTACCAAAAGTGAATTTAATTGAGGCCGTATTTTCGCAATAATTCAACAGCCCATAAACTGCACGTGGAAGTTGGTACAGTTAAAACAGCAGGTTTTATTTTTGGCGAGCTTCTGAGCTCATAAATATTTTCAGTGAGGAAAATTTGCCAGTTTCCTCCAAATCCAAGATTTTCTTCTCTTTGTTTTTTTTTTTTTGTTTTTTTTTGGTGAATGATTTAGCACTGAAGCACCTAAACTGCGGAATTTGGAGTATTTAGAGTGACTGTGTGAAGAGTGGGGTCTGGGGAAGTCACGTTATTTCTTTAGCGGCCGGCTTCAGTCAGTCAGGCTGTTGAAAAGCTTCTTTATCCCTCGTCTATTGAGGACGTGAAGGCCAGATCCCCTCACTACATCTCTTAACTCCTGACCACAAACATATGGTGAGAAGCCCTGCCTGGCCTGGACTTGCCTAGCCTAGCTTTACCCTGCCTTCAGTACAGTTTTACTGCTGTGTTTGGACTTTTTTTATCTTGAATTAAGTGAATTAGCACATTGTCTCAGCCAAGGACTCAGAGTCGTCTCAGGTTTCAAGAATGCAGCAGAATTGGGCACGTCACCCTTTCCACTCGGCACACGCTTAATGCTCAGGTATCCTTTAATAAAGTTTCTTGTTATATTTTTGGAGCCGTGCTGTACAGTGGAAACGTGATCCCTGCCAAAAAATCGAAGGACTGAGGCGTGTGAATGGAGAAAAAGTGTGAATGGTATGTTGGCGCTTTGAGGTTTCGATTTGTTAAATGTCCAAACCTCACCATCTGCACTTTTCTGTTTATCCTCCGTAGCTTCCTTCATTTTCTTCCAGGCTGAAACACGTTTTGTCATTTCGCGTCCCAAGGCCTCCATTGGTCACCGAGTTGAGTAAGACTCTCGTTTAGTTTCTGTCATCATTTCAGTTTCGTATTAGCGTTTTCTGAACAGAGGTTTCAGAAAGGAAAGCTGGGCATGATTAAACCACAGTGCCCTCCAGAACTGCTGGCAACCTTGATTTTAAAATTAAATAAATAAATAAAGCTTTAGAAAAAGTCTTTGTTAATCAGCTTTCCTTTAAAACTGCATCAACATATAAAGACATCAAATTTTAAGATCCTGTGTGTGGGGGGTGGATACAAAATAAATAAATAAAAGAAGGTCAGTGTTTTAGTTTGCTATTAGAGTGAGCACACCAAACAAACAAACAAACAAAAATATATATATATATATATATATATATATATATTTTTTTTTTTTTTCCCAAAAAAGTATTACATGGACTTTCCTTAGTCAGTGTTTATCAGCTTGCTATTAGACAGAACACATAAAATATTTTTTTAGGCAAAATCAGCTATATTTTCCAAACTATACTAGTGCATCTAAAAAAATTTAATATAATTCAAAAGTTACTTTATTTCAGTAATTCAGTTCAAAATATGAAACTCTTATATTGTATAGATGTATTACACACAGAGTGATTTATTTTAAGAGTTTAATTATTTTATTGTTGATGATTATGGTTTACAGCCAATGAAAACCCAAAAATCAGCTTCTCAGAACATTAGAATATTACCAGAATAAGACCAATTAGTACGGTTAGCAGTGTGGGCAGTGTGCCAAGTCCTGCTGGAAAATGAAATCCGCATCTCCGTAAAAGTTGTCAGTAGCAGAGGGAAGCATGAAGTGCTGTAAGATTTTGTGGGAAAACAAAACTGCACTTACTTTAGACTTGATAATAAAACACAGTGGATCAACACCAGCAGATGACATGTCTCTCCAAACCATCACTGATCATCAGTAAATTTTACATTTCATTTGTAAATCAAGGGATCAGAGTCTGGAGGAAGAGTGGAGAGACACACAGTCCAAACTGCTTGAGGTTTCAGTGATGGTTTGGAGAGACATGTCATCTGCTGGTGTTGATCCACTGTGTTTTATTATCAAGTCTAATGTCAGATTTTGGCATCTGTAGAAATTCTCCTAAGCATCTAAAGCGTGAAGAATTACCTGGATACTTTGTTGTTGTTTTTTAATTCACACGTTTCACACATTTGCGTTTGCTGCACACCCTACATGTTTATTTATTTCTACATTAACATACATATAACTTGTAGTTTACACTACAGACTTTCACAGTAAGTGTGATCCATGGGAAGGTGAAAATGCATTAAAATGTTATTCAGTATGGTATGGTAACAGCTCACCTGTGGAGAGTTCTGCTGGAAAACAGTTCAGACTGAGTTGAGGTGAATCTGAGATGTGTTCAGAAGCTCTGCTAAAGTTTCTTCTTTCTTCTTTTGTTTTGTAATCAGTTTCCACAATGCTGTCCCATGACTTCTGGCATGTCCGTGTACATGTACTGCAGTATTTTAGAAGAAGACTGTATAAAAACTGCTGTTTTGGGTCATCATCACTTATTAACAATACTTAATTGTCTTTAAGCCCTCAAAAATACATTAAAAATACAACTTTAGTTGTTTGATTTGTTTAATGTAACATTTTTAACTATTTATCATATTTATAAAACTTTAGTTTACAGAAAAATCCTATTTCCCAGCTTAATCAGTTTATTGTCTGTTATGGCAAACTGTATAACTCTTTAGATTAAGGCTCACAAAATAATAATTATTATATAACAATCAATGGTTAATTTCTTATTATGTATTTTATATTTATTTGTTACATCATCAATAAGCATTAGCTGTAACTTAGTGATTGATTTGAGAAGTACTATCAAATTAATGTGTGAGTACACTGTTATAGTTATAGATAAGTTTGTCATTAGTTTATAGCTTATTAACTCATTATTAGTGTTAGTGTTAATGAACATTTTATCATCTTTATATATATATATATATATATATATATATATATATATATATATTCAGCTTTATATATATATATATTCTCACACTGTTCAATGTATTATTATTATTATTATTATTATTATTATTATTATTATTATTATTATTATTATTATTATTATTATTATTATTATTATTATTATACTACTTGCCCAATTGCACTGGCACGCTTAGTGAAAATTTTAGTGGCAATTTTAGTGAAAATTGGCGTTTGATGGACACAGGATTTACTTTGAGTTTGCAGTTTGAGTTGTTCTAATTCAAGATACATTTTTGTTTTCTAAAATTATTTTGATATATATATTACTTTGATATACTGTATCACCACGACAATGTGGACAAACTTTACTTCAGCTAATAATGAAGGTAATATGAGAAATATTATGTATTTTAAGTTGATATTATTAATAACTGAATTTGTATCAGAAAGTGTTTTTAGTTCCTTTGAAAAATGAAGGTATGGAGGTTGTGATGTCACTGATATCAAAGGTTACCGGGATTATCCCAATTCGGCAGGGTAACTAATTAAATATTTGAAATGTCTAAATAATATTAAATAATATAAAAAAAACATCTTTAGAAATCTAGGAACATTTTTAAAACTTAAATTAATGCTTAAAAGAATCATTTATCTTAACCAGGCAGCACTGCAGACATTGTAAAAAGCCCTAAAACCCCCCTACACACCAAAGAAACATAGTACTAGCACAGAAAGTACATTACAGTGAAGGTTCATATTCCTCTATATGTGTAATCATGTGTTCATTCAGAGTAAATCTTAAAAATGATGAGTTTTTTTTATTTTACCAAATTGAAAGCCTCTGGAATATAATCAAGAGGAAGATGGATGATCACAAGCCATCAAACCACCAAACTGAACTGCTTGAATTTCTGCACCAGGAGTAAAGCAGCATAAAGTTATCCAAAAGCAGTGTGTAAGACTGGTGGAGGAAAACATGCCAAGATGCATGAAAACTGTGATTAAAAACCAGGGTTATTCCACCAAACTTTTAAAACTTTATGAATATGAACTTGTTTTCTTTGCATTATTTGAGGTCTGAAAGCTCTGTATCTTTTTGTTATTTCAGTCATTTCTCATTTTCTGCAAATAAATGCTCTATATGCAAAAATCTAAATATTTTTACATGGAATTTGGCAGAAATGTTGTCCGTAGCTTATAGAATAAAAAAAATGTTAATTTTACGCAAACATAAACCTATAAATAGCAAAATCAGAGAGATTTATTCAGAAAGTGGAAGCTGTTGTTACACCCTGTTTTTATGAAAAATAAACGGTTATGCTATATGACTTAAAAGCCACATTATACTGATAGTGACCCAAAACTCATTTTCTTAATGTTCTTAAACACATCCAGATTAGTCTCAGAAACAGCAGCTGTCATACAAACCCAGTCCCACGCTGCTTTAAGAAGAGGAAAAGATGTTGAGATGAAACAATGGGGAGCTGAATTAAATATTTCAAGAGGCTTTTGGACTGAAATGCAATAGAGCAGCTTGTGTTAGGCGGTCCCAGCACAGCCAGTGCCGGGCTCGGCCGGTCCTGTCAGAAGGTGTTTTTGGTGGAATTAAAGAGAGCTGTTACTGCATCTGTAAGAGTTTAGCACGAGTGAACGCTGGGGATGCTGCGGCTTCTGGTGGGGAAATAAATAATCAGATTTAGCTGGATGCTCTGGTGGAGTTTGGGTCTCAGTGGTGCCATTAGATGTAAATACGAGTCATGACTGTGTTCTTAGCAGCTTTAAACAGGGTGGTAAACAGGATAATGTTTCATTTATCATGGATATAAAATATGGTTGAGAGTATTTGATTTTACACATACACTTCTAGAGGAATGGAGAAAACTAACTATTCTCATAAACACACTCCTAAACCTTGTGGAAAGCCTTTCCAGAAGAGTTGAAGCTGTTACAGCTGGTTTTATGTTTTTTTTTTTTTATACAATCCGGGTTAACACCCGAACATCCCTTTCACACGGCTTCCTCTTACAGCGTCCACAGTTAATCCTGTTGGATGTGGTTGGTCCTTCTTGGTGGTATGCTGAGATTACCCTGGATACCGTGGCTATTGATACATCACCAAGACTTGCTGTCTTGGTCACAGATGCTCCAGCAAGACGTGCACCAACATTTTGTCCTCTTTTGAACTCTGGTATTTCACCCATAATGTTGTGTGCATTGTAATATTTAGAGCAGAACTGTGCTCTTACCCTGATAATTGAACCTTCACACTCTGCTCTTACTGGTGCAATGTGCAATTAATGAAGATTGACCACCAGGCAGCTCCAATTTAGCCATGATGAAACCTCCCACACTAAAATGACAGGTGTTTCAGTTTCATTGTTCAACCTCTGTACTTGTATGTTTAAAGGGAAGTTTGCTGAGTATATTTCACACATGCTCACAATGGGGGGATGACCATTTAAATGTCCTGGGGGGAATTGAGAGTATTCAGAACTAGAGTGTGTGCTGTGCTGTATCACAGAGACCACTGTACCAACTCTAAGGAAACATACACACACACACACACACACACACTTATTGTCACTCATTCACACTTACAGGCGTGCTGGAGCCGATCTCTTGCAGGACTGATCACAGTTATGCAATGCTGCACTTCAGAGATGTTTGTGTTTCTGATGTTTTCTCTGTGTGAATTTAAATCAAACCATTTGGAAATCCCACGCACGTTTACGCCTGCCTCTGTGTTCCTTTCTCAAAGAAAGAAAAGCCTTATCTTCTCTGTATTTACTTACACACATACACAACTATACACACACACATTTATTCACACTCAGGTCATTTGAGGTCATTCATTTTTCTCCCGTCTCTTTTCCTCTGTATTACTAGTTTTAATCCATTGTCATGTATAAATGAGGATCTCCAGCTCAAAGGTCATCAGACACAGATTACACACTCCTCTAAAGCTGTTGTGTGTCTGTGGATCAGTTGATTCTGTAGTCAAGGTTGACCTTATTTCCTAATGTGCCCCATATAAAGACTCCAACAAACCATTCACACTCACAGCTTTTAAAATACTGTATTACATAACCCTGTATTAAACAAGGTTAACCTGAATCACAGTGATTGTATTCAGTAATAAAATGTAATTTATTAAATCAGTCAGACATCAGATTGTTTTAATATGGATTAAATCAAAATAATAAAACATCCATTCATCCATCCAAACCATCCATCACATTTATAAGAGACAAAAGAAAGAGCTTTTCTGTAGACATAACCATTCACATCATTAAAAATATAACTTAATTACTCAATTTCCTCATTGGATGATGACAAACACGTATAAAGGTTTTGTGTAATTTATGCCAAAAACCTAAACTTTTTTGTTGCCAAATCAGCCAACAAGTTGTTTGGTACAATTTGCTAAAATAAGCTCAACAAAAGACAACATAAAACAGTACGTACATATTTTATCCATAAATCTGATAAAATAAGGATAAGGATAATAAAAAGGATAATAATAATAATAAGGATAATAAAAAAAGACAGTATATATGTACAGTTTAAATTAATTATTTATTTATTCAATCTTTAATTATGATTGGGTTCTGATACATCAGCTCACAGATGCAGCCTTGTGCTGATCCACATCACCCTAGCAGTGATGAGGGGAAAGAGCACCATCTACTGTAATGATATAATGTTGTAATGTTTTGTAACAGAGAAACACAGGACTATTCTACATTTTGTAATGTTCATTCTGTTTTTCTCTTTCTCTCTCTCTCAGTCTCAGTCTCTCCATCCTCAGAGGGCGTGTCTCTGGCTCCTGACGAGGCATCTCTGGGCAGTAATGAATCCGTCTCCTCTCAGTCCTCCACAGCGTCGGTCTCGGAAACCCCACCAGAGAAGTCCAAGAATTCCCTCAGCTGCACACTACCCATCACCGCCTCACAGAACTCTGGGTAAGTGATATCCAGCTGACAACGGTACAGTAGGGAGACCGAACAGTCACAGTTATGTCTTTATGTTACCCATAAAGCAGAATCACTCTTATAAACCACTGTTTTACCATATAGCAGAGTGGAATTACAGATATCCAAACTCTTACTATGCTGTAAAAGACTGTAATTCAGAATTTTTCTTGATTCTTGTTTTTTGTTTTTTTTTGTTTTTTTTGTTTTTTTTTTTGTTTTTTTTTTTTTTTTGGTTGAGATACTAATTCTTTTCTTTACTGCTAAAACCATAGATTTTTTTTCGAATTATAAGGTGCACTATTAATGAACGTATATTTTCTGGTCTATTTTCATACATAATGCACACTGGATTATAAGGCACATTAAGTGACACTAGTGAAGATGCCTACATTAAAGTGAGCAAGGGTGTCACCATGTTTCTGTTCCAATGGGGAAGCTAAGGAAAGCCCCTAAGTAAACAAAACTTTAATTCCTAAAAAACAAATTATTATTTCAAATTAAAATGAGTTCTGCATGTTAATCTACACTGATTTCTCTCCTGAAAACTGTTAATTTGGGTGAATAAAGCGCTTTTTCATTTATTTATAGTAAGCTTAGATTTCCAATATTTTGTCTAATGGTGAGTTTTCAATAAAGTTTCTCCAGCACTAAGGCTGGGTGCAGCAGCATTAGCATTAGCCGCTAACTGCAGTGCTAGCGGGATGTAAATCTCACCGGATAGTGCTACACTAAGGAACCCAGGGCGCTATCAGCTAGCAGTTCATCCCACATAGCTTGTTTTAACACGGCAAACTTCCAGACTACAGTCCAATATACTCACCTCTGAATGGCGAAAGAGCTAGTGCTGTGGTTAGTGGCTAATGCTAATGCTGCTGCACCCAGCCTTAGTGCTGAAAAAACTTCACTAAAAACTCACCCTTATAATGTAAGGGTACTTCAGCGGAGTGGCTTTACTGCTCCTTAATAACTAACTGGAAGAATTCATACATAAAGTGCCTTTTAGTCAAAAAAATATACAGGACTCACCTCTCTCTGGCTTCTGTAATTTCTCTAAAGAAGAAAAACTCTACTTTTAATAGCTACGGAGTTCTCTGTGTTTCTGTGTCTTTTTCTAGTGCGCCATCTGCTCCACCACTGCTATACTACAGAAAAGGCATTATTTATTGATTTATTTATTTATTTTATATATTTTGCAAAGCTCAGTTTATTTCCATTGCTAGTTACCAGCTGTACGCTGATGACCAATTAATTGTTTCCTAAAAATCACCCAATCATTTGTATTGCAACCAATCCTCAGGTATGGGAAAGATGGCTGTTAGGTAGCACTTAAAGGTGGGGGGTGGGAACTTAGTACAGCTAGTTTAGAATCAAATTAAGCATTTTAGAAATGGTTAAAGAATATAAATAAAAAAATAAATGGAAATGGGTAGGGCTGTTTTCTTATTGAAACGTATGAGAGTGGGGTAGAGCTACACGTCATACTGCAACCAGCCAGCAGAGGCGCTAGATCTGTGGTATCCACCAGTTATGTTTTTTTTTTTTTTGTTATCAAGTTTTTTATTGTACGTTTTGTGGAAAACAGATGTAACAAACAGAGTGTAACACGGAAAACTTACAATGTTTTCTTATCTCTTTTAAATCCCATCCCACCCCACCCACATCCAACCCACCCACATCCAACCCAACCCACATCCAACCCAACCCACATCCAACCCACCCCACCCACATTTAACCCACCCCACCCACATCCAACCCAATACATCCAGTTTACCTTACCCATTCACCAGTTATGTTTTACTTCACTATGCAAAATCCTTCTTTGTATAATAAGAGCAAATCTGCACATTGCTGCAGTGGTCCCTCGCTGTGGTTTGCTGGAGGTGTGTTTCTGTATGTTTGGCCTTACCTGCATATTTAGGTATATTTTAAGGTCTTGAAACCTTAAAATAATCCCAGAACACTGTTTGCTGGTGGGGTGTATTAGTACGAGACGTCTTCCTGGTGTCGGCCTTCACACCAGTTCACTCCTTTCTACCAGTTTTATCTGTCTACAGTGTTATCTTTAATAAATCCTTTTTCATTGTCATCTCCAGGTAGCTGAAGGACTGAGGGGGTTAGCGTGTGTTCCTCAAACATTGTTTGGCAGAAGTTTTGAGTTTCTCCATCTCTCTCTCTCTCTCTCTCTCTCTCTCTCTCTCTCTCTCTCTCTCTCTCAGTCCTTGAGCTGCTCGGGGCAGCTGGCTGGTGCTGAATGCTGATGTGGGAGATAATAATATTGGGTTATGCTGGAAAATTCGGGCTCTTTGCTCTCTGCCGTGCCTGCAAGAATTCACCTTGAAATAAAACTTTTTCTTTGTCTGTTCGTCTCCTCTGCGCTCCCTCTCCATCCATCCTCACTCCTCTCCTCCAACCCTCCCTCCCCTCCTTCACTTCTCCACTCCTCTGCTGTTGAAGTAACATCACCAAATCCTTCACGATTGTTTAAGCGTTCAGTGTCTAGCCGAAAGCCCACTTTACTTTCTGACCCTGTTCTAACCTTGTTCTTCAGTGATCAGGACCCTACAGGAGATAAAAGCACCACAGAGCAGTTATTATATTATTATTATTTGGATAATGGGTTGTGATTATTCTAAGCACTGCAGTGATTAGCACTGATTAGCATGATGGTGGTGGTGTATGAGGTGTTCGTGTGTGTTGTGCTGGTGATATGATTAAATCAAACTAAAGCCCTATTTGGACGGGATTAAAAAAAAAATTGATTTTCACTTTAATGGGGGTCCTCTGTAATTTTATTCCCGTCTAGAACGACATTCTCTCAGAAAATTACAGGCTGAATTATCTACTGTTTTTTTTTTTTTTTTTTTTTTTTTTTTTTTGCTAAACTCCGTGGTCCCCTGCTAATTTTAGTCCCGTCCGGATCCACATCTCTGAGTTTTGTCTCCTCGTGTTTAATAAAAATAACTATTGGTCCACTGTAATAACACTTTGGGCTCGTGTTGCCATGGCGATCCATGTAAATACAACAGCGAGTGGAAATGGAGGAGCTACTGAACGTGATGTCATGTGACCGAGACCAGCCAAAAGCCAAAAAACTCACTGGTCCTCCTGTTCTTTCAATTGCAGTTTTGCAGACGCAAGAGTTTTATCACTGAGTGTAAAATAAAAAAAATATTTCCCTAAGAAAACTGATTAGCATGTTGGTAGTGTGTTGATTCTGGTACAAGTGGATCAGATGCAGCAGTGCTGCTGGAGTTTTTAAACACCAACCAAAAATATCCAGCCAACAGCGTCCTGTGCCCACTGATGAAAGATAAAAGAGGATGGACAACACTGTAAACTGTGCAGCAACAGATTTAGAGCTTCTTTCTCTGACTTACACTACTCACTACATTTTTCTACAAGCTGCAGCAGCTGTAATGGTTAAACACTGTGTTTAAAAACTCCAGCATCAACTCACTGTACCAGCAGCACAACGGTGCTAATCACTGCAGTGCTGAGAATTATAATAACCCACCACCCAGATAATAATAATATCTGTTCTGTGGTGCTTTTCTATTCTGTGAGGTTCTGAGTATTAAAAACAGGGTGACAAGAGGATAATAATAAAGTATACAGAGAAACAGGACTACAGTCTGTAATTACTTATTAAGCTTAGATTTAATACATATGTAGTGAGTTGTATTTCCCTTAGCATGCTAGAATCTTTGAACAACTGTACTCTATCTAGACATATAAAACCAAGTATATGCCACAAATGTGCGCTGGAGTGGCCATAAAACCCCAACAACAAACCAACCAACCAACCAATCAACCAACAGTCTGTAATTATTCTACAACTAATAAAGTGTTTCTATATGATCAGTGGAGCTATTAAGACACTCAATGACTACAAACAAAAGGCAGAGTTAATGTTTATAGCTATTATTGGTGCTTTTGCCAGCTGGTTAAAAATGACAGGCTTGGTAAATCTATGTTTTATTGGTTTTAATACAAAATTACTGTTTAAACTGTGCTCAGTATAACTTTTTTGGGGGGAAATAATACAATAAGGCATTTACAGGCATTAGCCTCTCTCAAATACTCTTTCGCTTTTTGCTTTTTCTCTATTTCTCTCCATCTCTTGGCCTGGAGTCATGGTCACAGACGGGGCTTTGGTTATGTAATGCTCTGCTGTGGGCTCTCTCTCTCTCTCTCTCTCTCTCTCTCTCTCTCTCTTTTTCTCTCTCTATCCCTCTGTGTTTTCCCAGCCTTTGCCAAGCAGGAAGTGCTGCAGTAAGTCATGCACTGTGTGTATGTGTGTGTGTGTGTGTGTGTGTGCGCGTGTGTGTGTGTAGGGGACAGGTGGCTGCTCTCTTTCACTGTAAACACTTGCTCTGTGAGGATATTTGGTTTATTTACTCGTCTAACACACACCCTGCTGTCTATACAGTCAGCCCTATATCTGCTATACATCACCCAGCTACTGACACATTAACAATACACCCTGTTCTGCTCTTATCCGGAGACTGTTAGTGTTACAGTTTAATCCTGTTACAGAGGAGGAGAGTGTAGTGCTACTGAAAATCTACTGTTATATTGGTATAATTTAAAGTCCTGTTACATCCTGTAGTAGAAATTTAGAAATGTTCATCAGCTAAACCTTTCCAAGACAGAACTTCTGGTTATACCAGCAGAACCATCTATCCAACTCACTCTCCCCTGGGTGGTACTACTTACCTACCCACCTACCTACCTACCCACCTACCTACCTACCCACCTACCCACCCACCTACCCACCTACCTACCCACCTACCTACCCACCTACCTACCCACCTACCTACCTACCCACCTACCCACCCACCCACCTACCTACCCACCTACCTACCCACCTACCTACCCACCTACCTACCTACCCACCTACCTACCTACCTACCCACCTACCTACCTACCCACCTACCCACCTACCTACCCACCTACCTACCTACCCACCTACCCACCCACCCACCTACCTACCCACCTACCTACCCACCTACCTACCCACCTACCTACCTACCCACCTACCTACCTACCTACCCACCTACCTACCCACCTACCTACCTACCCACCTAACTACCTACCTACCCACCCACCCACCCACCTAATACGTAGAATAATAATCAAATATAAACACTATTAAAGAAATAATAATAGTATAAATAATAATAATAATAATAATAATAATAATAATAATAATAATAATAATAACAATAATAATAATAATAATAATAATAATAATAATAATAATAATAATAATAATATATAAAAATAATAAAATATAAAAATATATAAAAATATATATATAAAAAAATAAAAGGAAGAAAATAAATGAAATAAAAAAGGTAAAAGGCCAAAAGCAAAAGCAGTAATAAAACAAACAAAAGGACGAAGTGAATAAAATAAATAAAATAAAAGAGCTAAAAGGTAAAACTAGATACAATTATATGAATAAAAAGATAAAAATAAATAAATAAATAAATAACAAGGTAAAAGAAAAACTCAACTAAAACAGTCACAGACTGTCTGAATGTGATTAGATATTAGAAGTTTAAAATAATTTAGTGACACCAGTGAGCTGAGTTTTAGAGTTTGAGTGGTTTTGGTAGTGAACTAGTGCTCTGTAGCTAAACAAAGATTTTTGCAGTTCACTAAAAACTCTAGGAACTAGGAAGGAGTAGGTTACCTCTCGGCCGCTGTGCTTCTCCTTTAGTGAACGCTGCCTCGCTTTACCAAACAAGCATTCACACAGAGCAATCCAGACTGTTCTCATACAGAGTTTCTCAATGGTGGAACAAACTACCTTCTACTACCAGATCAGGAGAATCTCTCGCTATCTTTAATAAACTCCTGAAGACAGAGCTCTTCAAAGAGCACTTACTCTCCTAACACCTCTAACCAACTACCTTCTACTACCAGATCAGGAAAATCTCTCACTATCTTTAATAAACTCCTGAAGACAGAGCTCTTCAAAGAGCACTTACTCTCCTAACACCTCTACTAACAAGCTAACTACTTCTATAACTTCATTTTCTTCCTCTATCCCACTATTACCATTTGACCTCCTTTACGCCCTGTCCATTTTTTTTCCTTTTTTCCATTGAACTTCTATATCTTCTATTACTAATTAATGTACATCATTATTGTTAATCGCTTTGGACAAAAGCGTCTGCCAAAAGTAATGTAATGTAAAATGTCAAATCCTGTTACAAAGGCAGGAGAATGTAGTGAAATGTAGTAAAATATTGCCAATACTTTTGAAAGAAAAAAAAAAGAGAATTGTGTTCTCAGGAAAGATGGAGCTCCATCTAATACTTTTAGGCTGAGCAGGGGATGAGCGAGGATGGTGATCATCATGGTGAACATCCTGACCTCATTAATGCTTTTTGTTACTGAATACAGAGACGGTTCCTCCAACAAAAGCAGAATAACTACTTAATAACATCCTTGGTTTTGGAAGAAACTTTTTTGTTTTCTGTTATGATTAATTTTCTTTTCTGGTATTTTCTGAGCAGTGACAGATTATAAACTCCTGTCTGGTGTTGTGTGTGTGGGTATAAGGTGTGTGTGTGTGAGGAGTGTGTGGTAATAGGGTGTGGTACGCGGCGCTGATTCGGTGCTATTTGTGCTGCTGGGTAATGAGGGTGATTTTGCTCACTCGGCTTTAGTTGTAATTGTTAAAGCAATTTTAGCTAAAATCGTTTTTCTGATGGTGCTGCCGGTTGCTACGGCAACTGTATTGGTTTTTAATTTTTTCACTTGATTTAGCCGGAGCTGAAGGAGGAAACTCGACCAGCCGTGTGTGTGTGTGTGTGTTAGGAGTGCAGAAGTCCAGTATTTTGAGCTGAAGCCCTGAGATGAATTGATAAAGTTATCCTGAGGTTGTTTGTGTTTGTGTGTGTGTGTGTGTGTGTGTGTGTGTGTGTGTGTGTGTGTGTGTGTGTGTGTCTTTGCGCGTGCGAGAGTGTACAGATAATCTGAATTTAAGAGAGACGTGTGTGTGTGTGTGTGTGTGTGTTAGAGGTTAATGAGAAGATTTAAATCTAAGTGTGTGTTTGCGTTTGCACGCATGTGTGTTAGAGGTTAATGAGTGGATTTGAGGTGTGTGTGTGTGTGTGTGTGTGTGAGGTTAATGAGTGGTTGGTGCAGTGCAGTGTGAGCTTGGTGCTGATGTGCAGCAGCTGAACACTCAAAACTACTGCAGAGCAATAAATCATCACACACACACGCACACACACACACACACACACCCTAAACTCAAATACTCAAACATACACTTCATCTCACTTATTCACTCACTCATTTATTCACTCACTTCTTCACTCACTTCTTCACTCACTCACTCACTTATTCACGCACTCACTTATTCACTCACTTACTCACTTCTCCACTCACTTATTCACTCACTTACTCACTTCTCCACTCACTTATTCACTCACTTACTCACTTATTCACTCACTTATTCACTCACTCACTTATTCACTCACTCACTCACTTACTCACTCACTTATTCACTCACTTATTCACTCACTTACTCACCTCTCCACTCAATTACTCACTTCTTCACTCACTTACTCACTTCTCCACTCAATTACTCACTTCTTCACTCACTTACTCACTTCTCCACTCAATTACTCACTTCTTCACTCACTTATTCACTCACTTCACTCGCTCACTGATTCATCTACTCACAATTATTCACATTCATTCTCACTCACCATGAAACGCACATTTTATTTACTCACACCTTCACTCACTCAATCCTTCACTCACTTCTTCAGTCCAATCCTCCTCTCTGTCACTCCTTCACTGTTATGGTGATTAAAGTTTAGTGTTGATTAAAGTTATAAACTCTCTTATTGTATTTTGTTAAAATGCTTCCAGTTATAAAAGCATTAATATTTTAATGATAGAGTTTAATGATCTCTCACTCCTGGGTTATTATATGAATTATTAAAGAATATTTCATTAAAATAAAACACACCTTCTTTAAACACAGTGAAATTTTCATATTTATTATGAGTACAGTTTATTTTGTGCGCAGTGGGAAAGGAAGGTGAAACACCAGTGTAATATTTAAATATAGGGGCATTAGATCTTCATCTGAACTAAACTGAAAAATAGGATTAATGTAACTGTTTCTCACTGTTTCCCCTTTTCCATTTTTTACTAAATCATCTCCATTGTTCTTTCTATCCATCTTCTCTCTTTATATTATTCCTCCTTTTTTCTTCCTTGCTTTTTTCTCTCCCTTACGCTCTTTTTACTTTCATCCTCACTTTCCTTTTGCTTCTCTCCCTTTCTCTTTTTTTTCTCTCCTCTGTTTTTACGTTTCTCTTTTCTTACCCTCCCTCCTCTCTCTCTCTCTCTCTCTCTCTCTCTCTCTCTCTCTCTCTCTCTCTCTCAGTCTGGCTCACTTGGAGTAGCACAGATTTTGTAGGCGGAATAATTATGACTAGTGAGTGTGAATTGGTGTGTGTGTGTTAGTGTGTGATAGTGTGTGTGAGAGAGAGAGAGATGGGAAAGAAACACGGGGGAAAGAATAAAGAGAATAAGAGATAGATGGATGGATATTTATATCTATTATTTTCTATCTGTCTGACCTGTACGAGAGAGAGAGAGAGAGAGAGAGAGAGAGAGAGAGAGAGAGAGAGAGAGAGAGAGAGAGATGTATTCGATTAATAGAATAAAAATCTTTTATTTTGTTGTTTTAAGCTAATTTCGCCATGCAGGATCTCTCAGCTCACAGAGTGGGCGTGTCTGTAATGTTTTAAATTTAAATTAAGCAACAGAAAAACAGCCAAATTTAGGTTTATTTAGGTTTTAAGTTTTAATTTTTAGATTTTTAAATTTAAGATGTTTAAGTATTAATTAATTAATATAATCTACATCTCTGGAAAAAATTAAAAGACCACTTTAATTTCTGAATCAGTTTCTCTGATTTTGCTATTTATAGGTATAGGTATATACCCCTTCAGAAATCAATATTTGGTGGAATAACCCTGGTTTTAATCAGAGTTTCCATGCATGTATAGTAGTGAAGTAAAAATAAGATCAAAAAAGTGCTTCTATATGAAGGTTACACAGTAGCATAGTAAAAAATAATAAACTTTTTTTTGTGTGTGTGTGTAAAAGACAGCTAAGCGAATTGTTTAATGCTATTTATTAGGGGTCTCACGATTCTCTAAATCCTCGATACGATTTTATTTCCGATTTTAGGGTCACGATTCTTGATTTTCTTTTTTTCTTTTTTTTACAGCAGAGAGGCCTGTTTCAAAAGGTGCGCTTGATATAAGTGATGTAAAGTGATACAAGTGATCTGTAATACACCACATTAGGCACTAATGGTCAAATTTAAATAATTTAATTAAGATATATATATGTAATGCCATCTAGTGGCTTCTTTTGGTAGCAGCAGTGTGCACTATTAGAACAGCAAATGTGCAACATAACAAAATAAATAATAAAAAAATACAGGAACAGTCATGTACAAAAAAATAGAACAATAAGAGTCTTAACAAACTGAACTCTATCCTACTATAACAGTTAAACATGAAAAAAGAGGCTTTAAGACTTTTTCGATCCCTGAGAATTACAAGTTTTTTTTTCTTTAATAAAGATATATTATTAACTTTATCTGAGAGAAAGATGCTCCTTAAGGTACCAAAACTATTAACATATTTGAGGCTAGACAAAACAACTGTTATTTTAATATTTTCAAGTTTTTCTTTAAGAAGATGAGAATGTCCACATTCTCTGGAGAAAGAGCTGCTCTTTGAGCAGTCACAATGTCCGCGGCGTCGGCTACAGTGTGCTGCACCGTTTGCGTAGTGCGCATCGATCATCTTTTTGACTTCGAGGCTCGAGACCATGACATAATTTCGATCAATTTCGATGAAATATCGAAATCGTGACACCCCTACTGTTTATGTGGGTAAAAAAAAAGAAGTTAAAAGTTTATGGGAAAAAAAAACATAGTGTATCCCAAAAATCCCATGATTTAATCAACTGCGCTGCAGTGTTGTCTGTTTCCATTAAACTGTCCAGGTCGGTTTATGTGATTTGTGTTATGCTGTTAGGTTAGGAGATGTGGTGTTTTATCTGCTCCAGTTCTTTGGCAGTGCTGCTGTGGTGAAGCTGCTGTGTAAAAATAAGCTGTTTGTGATCTGAAAGGACCACAACAATCCAAGCGCCGGTTCAGAAGTTCAGGGTTCTCTGAACAGAACCGCAGTCCGAGACGTACTTCCCCCGCTTTAGTAAAGTTTGTGCTTGTTTGTTTTCCTCAGCGGCTCCACGGCCATGGCGTCATGGATGAACTCGACGTTCAGCCCCTCCACGCCCGAACCCGGATCAGAGGGATCAGAGGAAGCGGCCACAGCAGCTGGAGGCCATGAAGATAAACCAGCAGAAAGGTGAGTTTCCCTCCGTTTCTATGGGGTTTGGTTTTATCTGCAACAATCTCCCCACAAAACATCATTCTGACAGAGAGGACACCCCATAAAAAAACATACACTATGCGTTATTCACCCAGAAAATTTATTGCATCCATTACAATAAATATCATCTATTGTCTTTATTTTTAAATGTTTTGTTGTGTATAACACTATTTGAGCCAATAAACAAGTTTATAAACCAATGAAACAGTAACTTGGCCCCGCCTACTGCAAAAACACTGGAAAAACAGTAGTACAAGAACCATCGAGGCAAAGCAACAGCTCATTTTTACTAATGTAATGTGATTTAGAACACTTTTTAATCATTTAATTTTTCAGTGAAGTTTCTCCCGCACTAAGGCTGGGTGCAGCAGCATTAGCATAAGCAGCTAACCGTATTGCTAGCATGACGTAAATGGCGCTTGATGGCACTAGACTGAGAAACCCTAAGTGTTCTGGTAACCCAGGGCTCTATCAGATTACAGTCCAATATACTGGCCTCTCAACGTAGAAAGAGCTTGCACTGCGGTTAGCGGCTAATGCTAATGCTGCTGCACCCAGCCTTAGTGTTGGAGAAACTTCATTGAAACTCTTGTTCACCCAGAAAAGAAATTAACCCTTTCAGATCCTGCATCCATTACAATAGACGTAATGTATTATTAAAATATTTTGTTGTGTTTAACATTATTTCAGAGCTGTTGTCCATCAAAATAGACAACAAACCAATGAGCCAATAAACAAGTTTATAAACCAATGAAACAGTAACTTGGCCCCGCCTACTGCAAAAAAACACTGGAAAAACAGTAGCACTAGAACCACTGAGGCAAAGCAACAGCTAATTTTTACTAATTTAATGTGATTTAGAACACTTTTTAATCATTTAATTTTTTACAGTGAAGGGTGAGTTTTCAGTGAAGTTTCTCCAGCACTAAGGCTGGGTGCAGCAGCATTAGCATTAGCAGCTAACCGCATCGCTAGCATGAGGTAAATGCCACTTAATAGCACTAGACTGAGGAACCCTGAGTGTCCGGTAACCCAGAGCTCTATCAGCTAGCGGTTTGTCCCACGTAGCTTATTTTAACACGGTAAATATTCAAAATACAGTCCAATATACTGGCCTCTCAACGTCGAAACAGCTAGCACTGCGGTTAGCGGCTAATGCTAATGCTGCTGCACCTAGCCTTAGTGTTGGAGAAACTTCACTGAAACTCACCCTTATGGTGAACTCTTGTTCACCCAGAAAAGGAATTAACACTTTCAGACCCTGCATCCATTACAATAAATATCATGTATTGTCTTTATTTTTTAATGTTTTGTTGTGTATAACACTATTTGAGCCAATAAACAAGTTTATAAACCAACGAAACAGTAACTTGACCCCACCTACTGCAAAAAAACACTGGGAAAACAGTACCACTAGAACCATTGAGCCAAAGCAACAGCTCATTTTTACTCATTTAATTTAATGTGATTTAGAGCACTTTTTAATCATTTAATTTTTTACAGTGAAGGGTGAGTTTTCAGTGAAGTTTCTCCAGCACTAAGGCTGGGTGCAGCAGCATTAGCATTAGCAGCTAACCGCATAGCATCGCTAGCATGACGTAAATGCCACTTCGAATTGTATTCAAAATATTATATTGTATATTATATTGTATTCAAAATATTCAAAATACAGTTCAATATACTGGCCTCTTAACGTAAAAAGAGCTAGCACTGCGGTTAGCGGCTAATGCTAATGCTGCTGCACCCAGCCTTAGTGTTGGAGAAACTTCATTGAAACTCACCCTTATGGTGAACTCTTGTTCACCCAGAAAAGGAATTAACCCTTTCAGATCCTGCATCCATTGCAATAGATGTAATGTATTGTCTTTATTTTAAAAGATTTTTTTGTGTTTAACACTATTTCAGAGCTGTCCATCAAAATAGACCATAAACCAGTTAGCCAATAAACAAGTTTATAAACCAATGAAACAGTAACTTGGCCCCGCCTACTGCCAAAAAACACTGGAAAAACAGTAGCACTAGAACCACTGAGGCAAAACAACAGCTCATTTTTACTAATTTAATGTTTAGTTTAGGGAGGATTTTTCAGTGAATGGTGAGTTTTCAGAGAGGTATCTCCAGCACTAAGGCTTGGTGCAGCAGCATGAGCATTAGCCACTAACCGCATCGCTAGCATGACGTAAATGTCGCTAGATAGCACTAGACTGAGGAGCCCTGAGTGTTCTGATAACCCAGGGCTCTTTTAGCAAGTGGTTCGGCTTGCTTGTAGTCTGCATGTTTCAGTGTTAAAGTCCGATAAACTCATGTCTGAATGGCAAAAGAGCTAGCGCTACGGTGGTTAGCAGCTAATGCTAATGCTGCTGCACCTAGCCTTAGTGCTGGAGAAACTTTACTGAAAACTCACCCTTATAACTCTGTACTTCAGCAGAGTGGTTTTACTGCTCCTTAATACCTGACTGGTAGAATGTATACATAAAGCCAGCAGATTATAAGGCACCATGTCGATTTTTGGGGGAAAATAAAGGATTTTAAGTGCACTTTATTGTCTCCTTCCAAAATGCTGCACAGTCCAATACCTGGGTTAATCAATCAACCTTTATTTTTCACTTGGGAAAAACATTGAAGGTGACCCTCATTTACAATGTTGACGAGCATTTAGAGTTTAAAATGGATTGAAAACATTTAATAAGAAATTAGAAATAATAGAAAATAGAATGAAAAAAAAAAAAGAAATACTAATTTTAAATCAACATTTAATATATATGAATAATATATATATGTAAAATAGAACAAAAAAACACACAAAAAGTATCCCTGTGGAAACCAGTGTTTCCCCATACAGTGATTAGGCCTAGTCCTGACTTTACAGCATTTTAAACCGTCCCTATATGTCCCATCATTTGTGGACACCCCTTCTAATGAATGCATTTAGCTGCTTTACTGTAAGAAGTATTGCCTTAATATGTCTCTGTAGAAGAGATATATACAGTACCAGTCAAAGGTTTGGACACACCTCCTCATTCAATGTTTTTTTCTTTCTTTATTTATTTAATTTATTTTCTATATTGTAGAAAATAATAGTAAACAGTAAAAAAGTGTTTATCCTCCACATTAATCCTCTGATCTAATCCTGATGAACTGAGATGGTGATTTGAGGTGATTTAATTGGGATGAGCTGGAGATTCACAGCTTGAAGGAAAAGCAGCAACTATTGTTCAGCACCTCCAGGAACTCCTTTCTTTAAGATGCTGAGAAAACTTTTCCAGGTGATTCTCCCTCATGAAGACACTGAGATTAAAATTAAAACCAAGAGTGTGCAGATCTGTAGTCAAAGATAAATGTACTTATTTATACTTATACAGAATAATCTAAAGTATAAAACATATTCTGGTTTATTTAACACATTTTATTTATAGAATTATTCTGCATGTGTTCCTGTATAGCTTTAATATAGTCTTCAATGTTCAATTTACAATGTAAAAAATCATAAAAAGAAAGAAAACACGCCTCCCTTTATATTTCAGAACCCCCCGCCACCATGTTTAACAGATGAGCTGCTATAATTCAGATCTTGAGCAGAAAGTGTAGAGAAATCCTTCCTATTGTGCGTCATTGATTGTGATTCACACAACAATTAATTCGTCCACTTTCTCGCTCTCTCTCCCACACAACACACACACACACACACACTCACACACACACACACACACTCAGGCCTCACACCTCACATATTCACTTTCTCTCCAACTTCCTTTTCCCTCTGTAGATTCACAAATAACCACACACATTCCTTTCAGCTACGGAAACACACACACACACACACACACACACACACACACACACACACACACACACACACACACACACACACACACACACACAGTGACACACACATTACAGTCATTAGGATGATCTACAGTTCAGCTCCAGACAAGAAACCACATTAACTTTCCAACTCAAATGACTGATGCTCGATGGCAGCCGGTCAAATGCATTTGCTTCACAACCCGTTAGCACCACTCATGCAAACAGGTTCCAGAAAAGTCCTGCTTCAAAAAATACAAAAATATATAATAAAAAAAACACCACAGTCAAGAGATTTTGCTCCTCAGGACATCCACGTAGAGCTGCGCAATATAGCCAAAATTTAATATCACGATATTGAAAGATGATATTGTGTATATTTTAAAAATACACCTTATTTATCAAAAATTTGATGTAAAAACAAATAGGAAAAAGGCATCAGTATTGTTTGCTGCACATCATCCAGTCAATCAGTGCTTATAACACTTTACAATACAAAAAATAAACTGGGGATGTGCTATATCGTATTGTAGACATAATTTATTGTTCTTTTTTATTGTCTTATTGTGATAGCAGTTTATTTTGTATTTATGCTGCTATTTACTGTGAAGCTTTAATGTTTGTAGGTTATATGCATGCACTTCATATTATGCACTTTCATATTGCAGTAGATTTACAAAAAATATATATATACTAAATGTATGAAACTTTCATATCTAATATCTCTATTAAATATACTTTCTCTGTATTTCCATAAAATGTATTTTTGTATTGATAATTAAAAAAAAAAAAAAAAAAAAAATATATATATATATATATATATATATATATATATATATATATATATATATATATATATATATATATATACAGTGCCCTCCATAATTATTGGCACCCCTGGTTAAGATGTGTTCTTTAGCTTCTCATAAATTGAGTTTTGTTCAAAATAATATAGGACCACGATGGAAAAAAAGAGTAAAATACAACCTTTAACTCAAGTAAATTTTAAGGGGGAAATAAAATCCCTGACTAAGAAATAATTATTCTTCATAAAATCACCTGTTCCACAATTATTGGCACCCCTAACAATTCTTAGGAAATAAATTTAATAAAAGTATTTCTGTCACTTCTACAGTAGTTTACGAAGTTGATCAGAGTATGTAGGAACATTTAATTAGTAATTCACAACTTCCTGTTTCCCTGGGGTATAAATATGACGTGACACAGAGGCCATTTATCTTCAACATGGGAAAGACAAAGGAACATACCATTCAAGTGAGGCAGATGTGTGTTGACCTTCACAAGTCAGGCAATGGCTACAAGAAAATCGCTACTCGCCTACACCTGTCCATATCTACTGTCAGAGGAATTATTAAGAAGTTTAAAACAACTGGAACAGTGGTAAACAAGCCTGGACGAGGACGCAAGTTTATTTTGCCACCACGCACAGTGAGGAGGATGATAAGAGAAATAAAAAGTTCTCCAAAGCTCACTGTTACAGAATTGCAACAAATGGTAGCTTCTTGGGGTCACAAAGTCTCCAAAACAACCATCAGGCGCTATCTACATGCCAACAAGCTGTTTGGGAGGCATGCACGGAAGAAACCATTTCTCACTCACAATCATAAACGCAAACGTTTGGAGTTTGCTAAGCGGCACTATGACTTCAACTGGGACCGTGTGCTTTGGTCAGATGAAACAAAGATAGAGCTTTTTGGCAACAAATGCTCTAAGTGGGTCTGGCGTAACACAAGAGCTGAGTATGCAGAAAAGCATCTCATGCCCACTGTGAAATACGGCGGGGGATCAGTGATGCTGTGGGCCTGTTTCTCTTCTAAAGGCCCTGGGAACCTTGTTAGGGTGCATGGCATCATGAATGCTCTAAAATACCAGGACATTTTAAAACAAAATCTGGTGGCTTCTGCCCGAAAGCTGAAGATGGGTCGTCACTGGGTCTTTCAGCAAGATAATGACCCTAAACATCTGGCCAAATCTACACAGAAATGGTTCACCGCACACAGAATCAAGCTCCTCCCATGGCCATCTCAGTCCCCAGACCTCAACCCCATTGAAAACCTGTGGGGTGAGCTGAAGAGGAGAGTGCAGAGGAGAGGACCCAGGTCGTTGGATGATTTAGAGAGAATGTGCAAAGAGGAATGGTCAAAGATCCCTCTTTCTGTATTCTCCCATCTTGTGAAACATTACAGGAGAAGATTAGGTGCTGTTTTGTTGGCAAAAGGGGGTTGTACAAAGTATTAACATCAGGGGTGCTAATAATTGTGGCACACATGATTTGATGTTAAATAATTATTTCTTAATGTGGGATTTTTTCCTACTGAATAAATTCACTTGAGTTAAAGGTTGTATTTTACTCTTTTTTTCCATCGTGGTCCTATATTATTATTATTATATTAAACTCAATTTATGAGAAGCTAAAGAACACATCTTAACCAGGGGTGCCAATAATTATGGAGGGCACTGTGTATATATATATATATATATATATATATATATATATATATATAGAGAGAGAGAGACAGAGAGAGAGAGAGAGAGAGAGAGAGAGAGACATTAAATACTGCTTTAGTGTATTAAATACTTTAGTGTATTTTTTTTTACAGTAGCGTTAAGGTGTACACAATATGTGCATCAATACATGAAGTAGTACATTTAGAATATATTTGAAGTGTATTAAAAAGGATGTTTAAAAAACACTACTTAAGTTCTAAATCTACTTAAGTTCACACTTTAATGCTTTTTTGTTGTGTTTAAATATATAGCTTGATTACAACTGAAATATACTTAAGTTGCCATAGGTTGTTCCAAAATAGTATGTTTAATATGTATTTAAATGCATATTTTAATATGCACTTACTACACTTTTCTTGTGTATTAGGGTTGTCATACTGCCAAGAATATACCACCTTTTGTGTTTGCTTAATTTAAGCATATACATCTTAATTTACACATATTTTGTCTAGTTTTTGCCAACAATTTTTTTGCAGTGTAGGATGAAGTAAGGTAAGGTATATACATATATATATATATATATATATATATATATATATATATATATATATATATATATATATATATATACACATATATATATATATATACACATATATATATGGACCATCCAAATTAAGTGATACCAAATACACAAATAATACAAAGATCTGGGATGATTGTGAAAAAAGTTAGTCTGGAGCTGTGGTCTGATTTTGGTTTTTATTTATTTATTTATTTATTTATTTTGCAATATTGTGCAGCCCTAATATAAAAATAAGCATTGGCTAATGATACCATAAAGAACTTTACAAATTCGCAATATGCATTAAATTCTCATCTTATTGCCCATCTTTACATCCACAGCAAACTTTCCTCAGTCTTTCCTCCGTCTGTCAGTCTGGGTGCAGTGTTTTGACTCGAGCCTTCCCCCTAAAAAACTCACAGCGCTGTTGCTCTGAGGCAATGTATGAAATATTTATGGCTCTGGCAGGTGCGGAGCTCTCGCTCGGTGCTTCTCTCTGAATAGCAGAGAGATAAGTGAGTACTGGTGGGGTTGGTCGGGTCCGGGTCCAGCCGGCTATGACATTTTAACAGTGTTCAGTCTGAAACGCCTCGCTTTGTTAAAGAAAAAGGCGGGTTTTGTAGTGAGCTTTAAGTGCATTTGTACTGCTTTTCCCTTCCCGCAGCCTTTGAAAGTTTTAGCGAGCCGCTGCTCTGCAGTTCTGCAGGTTATTCAGGGCTGAGAGTGATATCCGGGGAAGCGCTGGAGAGCCTGGCGGCCGCGGCGGCTGCTGCTGCTGCTGCAGGGCTTGCCTTTGAATCGCTCTTCATTGTGAATTGAAGCTGCTGTGTGATTATTGGCTCAATGCTTCTGTTATTCAGGCCACGTGTACGGCTCCTGTAGGTGGCTGTGCACAAGAACTGGGTGTGTATCTGTGTGTGTGTGTGTGTTTACAGGACTATCCAAAATTTTAAAAAGTGCTTATTTAAAAAAAAAAAAAAAAAAATCCAAAAACTCCATCAAATAGAGTTTTAATGTTTTAAATATTTAAATAAACATTATAACGAATGGTTGTGTCTATCAATCATTAAAACAAAGTAATTGAATTAATCACAACTGAATCACAACTATGATTAATCATGACTAAATGCAATAAAACTATTATTTTTCTCAAGACCAAGTTTTTAATAATGTGTATTTAAATGTGATTAAATTACGTTTTTTAAATCTTTAACTGAGCCTCTATCTGAGCCTCCTTTCAATTTGTACATTAAAACTTTGCACAAAATGCTAGTAAAAGTACAGAGTAAAAGTACCAAAAGTTTAGACACACCTTAAATTCAATGTTTTGTGTTTTTTTTTTTTTTTTTTCATTATTTTAAAATGTTCTGCATTGTAGATTAATACTGAAGTCATGCAAACTATGAAGAAAAGCATATGGAAATTATTTAGTTGACGGAAAAAGTGTTAAACAAACCAGAATAGGTTTTGTATTTTTGATTATTTCAAAAGTATCTTTCCTTTTGCTTAGATTAGACAGTTTTGCACATCTCTGTTGGATTTTCTCAGTCAGCTTTATGAGGTAGAGTCACCTGGAATTCAGGCTTTCAGTTAACAGCTGTGCTGAACTCTTCAAGGGTTAATTTGTGTTTGAGAGCATCAGTTGTAAAGTAGTGAAGAGGTAGAGTTACAGGTATACAGTGAATAGTGAATATTTGAGTAATGTTCTAATACAGATTATGAGAAGCAAGAACTACTCAACTAAGGTCAGTCAGTTCCAAAAGAATTAAGAAGAAAGACTATGATGAAACTGGCCCTCATCAGGACCGCCCCAGATAAGAGCACCTAAATGCTTCTTCACAGAGTATTTTGGTTTGTTTAACACTTTTAAGTTACTACATGTTTCTTTGTGTGTTCCTTCATAGTCTGGATCGCTTCACTATTCATTTAATGTAGGAAAACAAATAATATTGAACACCTATAATAATATAAGTGTGTCCAAATTTTTGAGTGGTATTGTGCATTGTATTTGTGTGTGAGTTTATAGAAGAAAGTGTGTTTTAAAATGCAGAATTCTTTCAATGACTTTTCACTGAATTTCGTCTGAACTATTCCACCTTGTAGAAACAACACACACACACTATTTCTCTGTCTAAATCAAGAACAGTTGTGAGATTGAAAAGCTCCGTCCATCCAACACCACCAACACCCCCACCCCCCCACTACACACCCACCCCACCATCACCCCTCCCTCGAAAAGGCGAATCGGTCTGCTAACTGATTGCTTCCATTTTTCAGTGTCACCCAGATGAAAGCCAAGGCTGTGTACTCGTGCGAGGCCGAGCACGATTCGGAACTTTCCTTCCAGGTTGGAGCAATCTTCACCGACGGTAAGTGAGAGCGTTATCGGCCGCCGCTCGCTCACTCGCTCGCCCCGAAAACCGCCGGGATATTGGATTCGCCGGACCGAGCGGCCGGCCAGCTGAAAATCTGATCTCATATCACGAAGGAGAGAGAGAGAGAGCGAGAGCGAGAGCGAGAGAGAGAGAGAGTCCTGCTGAATCAGTCCACAGAGGACGAGGGAAAGTTGTAATCATGCAGGGAGGAAATGAGTACTCCTGGCTCAGAGTATCAGGGCTGCTGTGATTTTGCAGGTCTTCCTGCTTTACTACGTTGTTGGGAGAAATATTTTTATTATATTTTTTATTTAACCTGGCATATCATTAAGAATGAGTTTGTATAAATAAATAAATAAATAAATAAATAAATACTGAGTTGTATTGATTAAATTAAATTACCGTAATCTTTAGGAATAAAATCAAAATAGGTAAAGCCGCTCTGCTGAAGTACAGTGTTATAAAGGTGTGTTTTCAGTGAAGTTTCTCCAGCACTAAGGCTGGGTGCAGCAGCATTAGCATTAGCCACTAAACGCAGCGCGAGCTCTTTCGCCATTCAGAGGTGAGTATATTGGACTGTAGTCTGAATCTTTGCCATGTTAAAACAAGCTACATCGAAAGAGCTGCTAGCTGATAGCGCCATGGCAGCATTTACGTTCCACAAGTGCTGCGGTTAGCGGCTAATGCTGCGCACCCAGCCTTAGTGCTGGAGAAACTTCGCTGAAATCTCTATCTAAGTTTACTAAGCTTGTCTTACGCAAATAAACGGGGGTTTTTGGCAGAGATCTGTGTAGATTAACATCCAGCGGTCGTTTGACTTAAAAAAAATGCTTGTTTTGTTTTATTAGATGCTTCCCCATTAAAAGAGAAACATGGTGACACCCTTCTTCATTTTTATATACAGTGGTTGGACAATGAAACTGAAACACCTGGTTTTAGAACACAATAATGTATTGTGTTGACGGACAGTTCTGGTGGAAACAGGAGAGTTGAGGTGCCGTGATTTGATCAGCCGTGTTTTTTTTTTGTTTTTTTTTTTTAAGTTTTTTGGATACAATCCGGGTTAGCACCCGAACATCCCTTTCAGACAGCTTCCTCTTACAGCGTCCACAGTTAATCCTGTTGGATGTGGTTGGTCCTTCTTGGTGGTATGCTGACATTACCCTGGATACCGTGGCTCTTGTTGCATCACAAAGACTTGCTGTCTTGGTCACAGATGCTCCAGCAAGACGTGCACCAACAATTTGTCCTCTTTTGAACTCTGGTATGTCACCCATAATGTTGTGTGCATTGTAATATTTTGAGCAGAACTGTGCTCTTACCCTGCTAATTGAACCTTCACACTCTGCTCTTACTGGTGCAATGTGCAATTAATGAAGATTGGACACCAGGCTGCTCCAATTTAGCCATGAAACCTCCCACACTAAAATGACAGGTGTTTCAGTTTCATTGTCCAACCCCTGTAGGTATCCTTACTAGTGTCAAATAATGCGCCGTAAAATCTGGTGCACTTTATAGCCGAAAAATGCGCTATTTCAGTTTTCAGTGTTAAAAATGAAGATTCTAAGTGCAGCTTGGACTTTACTGATTGTACTCTCTGTCTCCCAGCTAAAGCTAATAATGCTGCTGCTCTTCTTTACATTAGTCTGCTTTAAATCTGACCTGCTCTTAGCATCTAACATCTAATGCCTTGGCCGTGCTCTCCTCACAGCCTCAGTGTCCTCCTCCCACTTCAGATCAACTCCAGCGCTCTGGCTTTTAACCTGACCCAGCTCCACCGCAGACCCGTGCTAATGGCTGCACAATTAGCAAGCCTTTCACACTGATAACACAGTGAATTCTCACACTCGGGTCGAGAGGGTCTGAAAGTAGCTCCACACTTCAGTTCCTTACTCTCAGAACTGTAGTGCTGAACAGTCCAGACCTGGTCTGAGCTGGTCTTTAATGGTCAAGGTGGTTTAAAACATAACTGTTGGGCATCCAGGTAAAAACCAACAGTATACACCAAATATCCTAATTGTCAACCATCTTATAAATATATATTAATCTATTAATATATATTTATCGTATACAATATATCGTGACACAGAAATATCATGATATTAAAAATCCATATAGTGATAATAGGGCTGTTCTGTCTTAAAAGTAGTCTATTATTTACTGTGAAGCTTTAGGTGTATTTATTGTATAATTGTTTTAGTTAGCAGTTTATATCTTCACTGTCCAATGAAAAACACTTATCTCCATTTTTGTTAATTTTTAGTTCACTACATAATTTGAACAGACAAACTGTCCCTTACACTGTTTCAAAATTTCTTAATGCATAGATTAATAGAAACTCTTCAAAATGACCCGAAATAAACTGTTTTTACATTGACTTCTACTGAAAGTTTACAAGGTTTTTTCTGTTTTGGAGATCAGTGTTTTTCATTGGACAGCGACGATATGCATGCACTAAATATTCTGCAATATTTTTTGCTGCATTATATTATTTTATGCTGTATTATTTATTTTGCCACAGTATAATTATACTGTTATACCATTATACTATATTCCTGAAATTAATGATTTTTAGTTTTCCTTTATCGCCAAGTATATCTTTATCCCTAAAATATCGTGATATTATTTTAGAGCCATATCGCCATATATATATATATATATATATATATATATATATATATATATATATATATATATATATATATATATTTGGGTTTGATTGACTTTAGCTAAATAATCCTGTATTTACAGAACGCTATTTTGTCTGTGTACTAGATAGACACAGAATAGAAATCTGACACATCAGATATGTCTAAATTTTAATTTTGGAATACCATACTCGTTTTAAAATACTATTACATTTTTTTTTTTTAATACTGCATTATATACAGCAGTAGTAACGATAAAAAAAAATCCCCAAAAATCCAGCCAGAGCCCATGCACGTTCTGCCTGAGCCCAACCCGACCAGCGTCATAAACTGTTTTTCTGAGCACAAGCCCGATTTAAACCTTATTTTAGTAAGTAGGGTTTTACAACTGAGCTTTTTAAAAATATATTTGGGATGTTTGAATGAGAGAAATCTGTTCAGAATGATGTTAATTAACATTGCAACACTGAAGAAGCATAGACCCATTATTTAATAAAAATGTTTATTAAAAATAAATCCCTCTGTAATATAATAAACAATGTCTAAGATTATACATTTTTTTATTTTAAGCATATAGCCTTAGTGCAAAACATATAAAACAGGAGGCTATGTGGGGAAAAAATAGATCTTGTTTTTTTTTTTTTTTTTTTTTTTTTCTTTTCTCAGGTAAGATTTTGTCATTTTAAGCATTCTAAGTGTAAGATTATTTGGTGTATTTTAGGAGTAGTGTTCTTAATCAACCTTTTTTTGGTAAGATTTCTTAAAATATGCAATCATTAAATCTCAAAATGAGTGAAGTTAGACTTAAATCAAACAAAAGTCTCTGATTTGTGGCTTAAATGTAGACACAAGAAATAAAATAACTTGACCAGTGACTTTTTGTGCTTATTTTGAGTTTAAATTAATAACTAAGTAAAGAAAACAAAAACTAAGTAAAAACTTAAAATAAGCAAAATATTTTTACACTTTCACAGTGCTTAAGACAACTATTTTAATCAGACAAAAATAAGATTTATTGCCATGAAATTAGTTAATTTTAGATTTAGTATTTTGCAGTGTACACTTTTTCTAGAGCACCTTTAAGGTCTTAAAGAGACACTAAAACCCTAAACCATATTTTTTCTATTAATGGCTGAAATGTGTTCCTTTAAATTAATAAAACATATCAGTCCTGCTTAAAACAAAACATTTCCAAACCCTTAAAAAAGGCTTTTATTTTGGTATTGATTTTATCCGCCTCTGCAGCTCCGTCTCAGGTTTAGCTGTGCTATAGGCGAGGATCGTCACATCATCACAATATGCAAATCAGTTAATCAATAATAACCCCGCCCTTCTGCTGACGTCCAATCATCTGCAAAACAACCAACAAATTATTAATTAAATTACTTAATTTTAAATTCTGTGATTTAGTAGACCTTAATATTTCACAGATAATGTGTAAAGCACAAAATAATTTACTCCCAAACTGTATTCAGGGAAACCACATTTGAAACCAAAGAGACTATACTAAACTATACATTAAGTGGAATAGGTAGATTTTAAAAGAAATAGAGCAAGGACAAATATATAAAAAAATAAATAAAAAAACATATATGTATCTGTCAGTGGGGTAAAGCTGTTCAATGAAGAATTAAGAATGTGTAGTTCACTCTGTCACTCTATAAATTTAAAATAAAATTGTCACTACACTTTTTTTCAAAACTGAAATAAACTAAACTAAACTGCTTCTTACCTCTATCAGAGACACACTGTTCCTGCTGCTTCAGCTCAGCCAATCAGCTTTTCCTCCTCCTCCATCTCTAAACCCATACATCACCCAGTGCCCCTCTCAAACTAACCCTCCCATTTTTTTAAAGCCTTTTTTTAAACCTTTTTTTTTTATTTGAGCTAAGGGTGGATTCAGATTAAATTAAAGGGGTTTAAATCCTCTTTAATAAGTGAATAAAAGTGAAGTATAAAGAGTTAACTGATGTTGTTAACAGTGAGGTGATTTATTGGTTCTGAGTCTCTGGGCTGTTCTGTTACTCAGCTGTTCACTGTTCGTCTCTCCTCTGTGTTGCAGTGACTCCGTCGCGGGAGCCAGGCTGGCTGGAAGGAGAGCTGGAGGGCAGGCGTGGCCTCATCCCTGAGAACTATGTGGAAATGCTGTAACCCGGGACGAACAGACGCAGCGCTCTATATACATGGTATCCATGATGTGGCCCTGACTTTATATATATATATATACACTCGTCTCACCCTCAGACTCCGCCTCCTCCTTCTTCTTTCTGTCCCATCTTTTCCTTGGCGGCGTCTCAGCGGGGTATTAATAGGACTAGAGATGAGACAGAAGCGCAGATATTTTATTGTCTTAAAGCAGGAGGGAATTGAATGCGCCTCATCTTTAAATGTACATATATATACGGTATTAAGCCAAGTGGGCGGAGTCAGTCACTGCCTGTGCTGTCATCTGTACGCGTCGTCGTCGTATGTCTTGTATGTTTTGTTTGTCGTTTGTGTTTTTAATGAACAGTTTGGATTTGCTGCATGGGTGTATATTATATATATATATATATTATTATTATTTTATATTATTTAATTGACACAGTTCATTTAATTGAATCTTTTTTTTTTTTTTTTTTTTGAGCATTTAAGCAAAATATGAGCTTATGTGTGATGAAACGATCAATAAGTCATAGCCGTTGCTTAGTTTGGAAGGGTTGTTGAAGTTTGCTTGGTTGATTGGCGGGTTGAAGGGTTGAAGCACTCCTGCTGTTGAGGTTTATGGATTTTGTTGAGCACATTATGATATTA
The DNA here is from genome assembly GCF_023375975.1 of Astyanax mexicanus. Lineage (NCBI taxonomy): Eukaryota > Metazoa > Chordata > Actinopteri > Characiformes > Acestrorhamphidae > Astyanax > Astyanax mexicanus. The sequence goes on from NC_064414.1 coordinate 50,598,688, forward strand.
TGATGCACACAGCTGAAAAATTAATTATTTTAGAAATTGTGCTGCGTTCAAATGTTGTGCCTTAGACTCACTATGCATCACTATCATTTGTTTGTTCATTTTATTTTAATTTTTTTTGGACGCTGTCCAGACGTTTGTTTGGACCGAACAATCATATTTTTATTGTACAGAGCAAAAAACTAAATTTTATATAAAAAAAAAAACAATTGTCATTCAACTTAAATTAAATCCAATCATTTCACAACGACCATAAACTCAGTATTGCCTGGTCCTACCATTGTATTAAATTTTGGCCATATTATTATTTTTAATACTGTTATTCTTGAGTAAAGGTCATATAAGGTTTCATACATGGATGAAATCCTCTGTAGGTGATTCAGAAAAGCTCTTTGTGTAGACTCTGCTTTGCTGGGACTGAGACGTTCACCGCGGCAGCCGTGCGCCTCACTGCAGTTTAATGAGGTGATCTCATTTCTATAAGAGCGTTTCATTGGTTAAGGCTGATATTTGTGACTGAGCACCGCTGCAGTAATTTAAGACAGTGATTTATATCGTCTGTAAAGGTCCTGCCATTGGTTTGATTTTTGTATTATTGTATATTGTGTTGATCAATGTTAAATAAATAAAGGCTTTTTATTCTTACGTCTGTTTTATTTGCCTGAAGGCACCTCTCGTTAGCGGAGCCGAACCCTGCGGCAGTGTTATTGGCTGTAATTTGATGAAAATGAAAATAAATGTCTGATTTACACTGACATGCCCTGACAAGTCCTGACCTCAAGAAATGTTCCTACACTGTAAATGAGTAGTGAAGTGATCTATCAGACTATGAAGGAACACAAAAGAAATCATGTAGTAACTTAAAAGTGTTAAACCAAAATACTCTGTGAAGAAGCATTTAGGTGCTCTTATCTGGGGAGCTGTTAACTTCAGAACTGTACAACAGAGGGAATTCTTGCTCTTCCTTACCTGGAGCAGTCCTTATGAGTGCCAGTTCCATCATAACATTTTTGATGCTCTTTGCGACTGCACCAACACCAGCAGATGACATGACTCTCCAAACCATCACTGATCATCAGTAAATTTTACATTTGATTTGTAAATCAAGGGATCAGAGTCTGGAGGAAGAGTGGAGAGACACACAGTCCAAACTGCTTGAGGTTCTAGTATGAAGTTTCCACCAATCAGTGATGGTTTAGACTAGAGGGACAGGACATCTGCTGGTGTTGATCCACTGTGTTTTATTATCAAGTCTAAAGTCAGTGCAGTTTTGTTTTCCCACAAAATCTTACAGCACTCTGCTGGCAACTTTTATAGAGATGTGGATTTCATTTTCCAGCAGGACTTGGCACACTGCCAGAAGTACTAGTTGGTTTTATATTTTTATTAAAATTTTCTGAGACACTGATTTTGAGGGTTTTCATTGGCTGTAAGCCATAAACATCAACAATAAAATAAATAAAAGCGTAAAATAGAAATGAGTCTCACATTTTCACATTTTGAACTGAATTACTGAAATAAAGTAATAAAGTATATTTTAAACATTGTTACGTATAGACCACAATTCAAAGATTTATTAAAGCACTATTATTTCATGAAAGTCTCAAATGATGTTACTGTGGGAATTTAGAGGAAGAATGAGACAAAATGTCTATTTGATTGTATATAAAGCTTTAGACTTTTAGACTCCTATAAACTAAGAAAAAACACCACTGAAAAGTAGAAAAACACATTTATTATACTTATATTATTTATTATGTGTTACTCAAGTAATAATGTTGTATAATAAAGTATTTGAATTAATAAAATGGGAAGTGCTTTAGGAGGGCAGGATTTATCTAAATCTCCAGTAAGTGATTTTGAACACAGTATTTTATTTATTTTATTTTTTTTTTTTTTGCTCCACCACTTTAACCCTAATGCTGTTCCTTCTGAGCCTCACCACGGTAAACATGTCCCCTCCAGCTGTTTCACACTCGCACAACATCAGGAGGAGGAGGAGGGTCACACCGTTACATTACACCTCACACTACACTCACCCCTCACCTTCTCTCTCACTCCCACACACACCAACACACACACACACACACATACACACAGCTGCCCTACAGCGGCTCCACACACATTTTCCATTTGAACAGTATTTTTTGCTACATGGATTAAAGCCTGGCTTCCTTTCCGGTTTTCCGCTGCAGGTCAGTCGCTGCAGGTCGTTGGAGGTGTGGGCGAGCAGCTGGCCCACAGTGCACTCCAGAAGGCCAATCCACACACTGTTGTTAAAAAGTTTCAGGACACCTTGCTTTCTTATATACTAGTGCATGTCAAAAAATTCAGATAAAGTATATCAGTGAAAAGTTACTTTACTTGAAACTTAAAAATGATGCGTTTCTTTGATTTTTACCAAATTGAAAACCTCTGGAATATAATCAAGAGGAAGATGGATGATCACAAGCCATCAAACCAAACTGAACTGCTTGAATTTTTGCACCAGGAGTAAAGGCATAAAGTTATCCAAAAGCAGTGTGCAAGACTGGTGGAGGAGAACATGATAACGTTTAAAACGTTATAAATATGAACTTGTTTGCTTTGCATTATTTGAGTTCTGAAAATGCATTATTTTGTTATTTCAGCCATTTCTCATTTTCTGCAAATAAATGCTCTAAATGACTATTTTATTTCGAAAATCTGTGTCTCAGAAAATTAGAATATTATATAATACCAATTGGTACTTTTAGCAGTGTGGGCAGTGTACCAAATCCTGCTGGAAAATGAAATCTGCATCTCCATAAAAGTTGTCAGTAGCAGAGGGAAGCATGAAGTGCTGTAAGATTTTGTGGGAAAACAAAACTGCACTGACTTTAGACTTAATAATAAAACACAGTGGATCAACACCAGCAGATGACATGTCTCTCCAAACCATAGACTGTGTATAGCTGGACAGAGCATTGTCTCTCAAAAGTGAAGCCACCACAGGTCGGGCCACAAATATACTGTAATTCTACCTCCATTATTTAAATGCAACAGCTACTGTAACCTCTGCTTAATTCATTTTTTAAAACGTTAAACCCAATAAATATCACCATTATCATATGTTCTTATGTTCATGTTCATTTATTGTACAATAAGTTAATAATGTAATTATAGAAACAGGTCTATACTCTGGCCTGTAGGACTGAGTTTATACTTACATTCTGCAGATCAGATTTAGCTGAAAGTGCTTTTGGCTGTGTGCATCATCTTACCTGGCATCTCTCTCTCTCTCTCTCTCTCTCTCTCACTCTCTCTCTCTGAAGCATAAAAACTGAACATATACAGGGGTTGAACAATGAAACTGAAACACCTGTCATTTTACTGTGGGAGGTTTCATGGTTAAATTGGAGCAGCCTGGTGTTCAATCTTCATTAATTGCACATTGCACCAGTAAGAGCAGAGTGTGAAGGTTCAATTAGCAGGGTAAGAGCACAGTTCTGCTCTAAATATTACAATGCACACAACATTATGGGTGAAATACCAGAGTTCAAAAGAGGACAAATTGTTGGTGCACGTCTTGCTGGTGCATCTGTGACCAAGACAGCAAGTCTTTGTGATGCATCAAGAGCCACGGTATCCAGGGTAATGTCAGCATACCACCAAGAAGGACCAACCACATCCAACAGGATTAACTGTGGACGCTGTAAGAGGAAGCTCTTACAGCGGAAAGGGAAAGGGATGTTCGGGTGATAACAAGGATTGTATCCAAAAAACACAAAACCACGGCTGATCAAATCACGGCAGAATTCAATGTGCACCTCAACTCTCCTGTTTCAGTTTCATTGTGCAACCCCTGTAGTACGACATCACTGAAAATATTACCAGAAACATAAATAAAAAGAAACAATGACAATAAAAGCAACAATAATGACAATAGTAACAATAACAGCAATAATAATAGATAGAATTATTTCTATTATTTCTATTACTTTTTCTGTCTCTCTGTATTTCTGTCTCTGTCTCTCTTTTTGTCTCTATCTCTCTCTCTCTCTCATACATGTGTAAACACACCTCCAGGCTCCAGCTGAGTGTATGTGTAATGTCTATCTCGCTGTCTGTAAGTGTGTGTGTGTGTGTGTGTGTTTATCACACTTCTGTGTACTCTACGTATCATTAGTGTGCAAATGTCTTCTAGACCGCAATGAAAAGTGTCTCAGTCTGTGTGTGTGTGTGTGTGTGTGTGTGTGTCTGTCACGTATTACATAATGATGGTGCGACGGTGTGGATGCAGACTCTGTAACAGGGTTGACTGGTCGGGACGGGGCGTGGGAGACGGGATAAAAATAGGCCGAGTGTCAGAGCGCCGGGTGCTTACATAATCAAATGAGCCTCAGCTAATGAGGTGGGCACACACACACACACACACACACACTCCTCTCCATCCTTCCATTCCTCTCTCCATTCCACTCCCCCTACACACTCGCTTCATCCGCTTCAGCCAGAGCTCCAGCCTAAATCCCTCTCTCTCTCTCCCTCTTTCTGCAAGGGTGATTATATTTCACTTGGCAACAAGTTATTTAACCCTAGCTGATGCAGAGAGTAGCTTCTCATTTGTTAAATAACCATGTAAAAAGACACTGTGGTCATGGGAAAAACTGTATGTTCTGTTTTAGAAATCAAGTCAAATTAGTGGCATGCATCCATCACAGGAAACATCTAAGAAGACTGTAGCTGAAATTACTAAAATCGGGTTACACTGCAAAAAATCCATTGGCAAAAACGAGACACAATATATGTAAATTGTAAATTCTTAAATTAAGAAAAAAAAATCAATGCTCACCAATTGGGTGAGCAAACTTTTTTTTAGTAAGATTTTTTTAAAATAAGCAATCACAAAGTTTCAAAATGAGTAAAATAAGCTTAAATCAAGCAAAAATTCTTTCAAAAGAATCAATATAATTGACTAGTAACTTTTTGTGCTTTTTTTGAGTCTAAATCACTTTAAAAAAGGTGACAATTCTAAGTGAGACTAAAGAAGATCATATTCCTAAAATAAGTAAAACTATATATTTTGTATTGCCTTAAAACTAGTTCATTTCCCTTGCTAAGAATAATGTTTTTGCAGTGTCCAAAACTGTATTATTAAACAGTTGAAGGAAAGTGAGGAAACATCATCTTCCAGGAAGGAATGTGGTCTGAAAATAAAAAAAAAAACGCATAAACGTTTGGTGAAATCAAGTGGTAGAAAAACAATAAACTATAGAACTCACTCATATGTTTAATAATGAAAGTAAGAGCTTTCCCGCACACACAATGCAATGAAATGAACTCAAGGGCTGTGTAGCTCTAATAAAAGCACTTATTAATGGAGCTAACCAACAAAAACAGCTTTACTTTGCTAGGAAACATAAAGATTTGACTCTGGATCAATGGAAGAACAAAGTCATGTGATGAGTCTGATGAGTCCAGATTTATCCTGTTTCAGAGAGATGGAGCATCAGGATAAGAAGAGAGGCGGTTGTAAGAAGTGATGCACCCATTATACCTAGTGTCTACCATACACGCCTGTGGGGGCGGGGTTATAATGATCTTGGGTTGATGTTGCAGTTCTGCAGGTTTAGGTTCAGCAACAGTATGTGCTGAAAGAATGAGGTCAGCTGACTACCTGAATATACTGAATACAGACCAGGTTATTCCATCAATGGTTGATTTTTTTTCTTCCCTGATGATTATTTTGTATATATGTCCCCTGTGTGTATTAATATTAGCCTTCTATAATGTACAGAACTTCAGAAATGGAATATTTAGGGCTCTATGATTTCCGCAATGTGGAAAACACGAATGGACTCATGAAACTGAGTAAAAAAAAAATAAAAAATTCAGATATAAAACACAGAAAACCCACCGAGAAATACCAGTGCACAGTTTGATGATGTTCTAACCTTCATAACTGAAGACCAGAGTAACGTACAGAAATCATGCACATACCATAACCACTGAATCTATTATTTTATTTTTTCTACTATTTAATAATAGATATGCGTTAGAGAAAAATGATAGACAGAGACTGATATAAAAGAGAGATGGAGAGAGAGAAAGAGAGAGAAATGTATCTCCCCGGTATGTTGTTGGGTGTTTTTATTATTCAGAAAACTCTCAGGGTTTTCATTTCATTTTCCCCAGAGCAGCCGGCAGCCTGCCAGACCTGAGCTCTTCTCATCACTCCTTTCTCTTTTCTTTTCTTCCTTTCTTCTCTCCTCAGCTAACCTCTCTTCTCTTGGCCTTGTTCTCTCCTTTTTGTCTTGCCTTGGCTCTGTCCATTTCTCTTCTGTTCTCTTATCTTTCTTTTCTATTCTCTTCTTGTCTTCTTTATCTTTTCTCTTGCATTTTTTCCCCATCCGTTGCCATTTCAGACTGCAGCTGCACCACAAAGATACGTCACCTGCCAGTCTCCTGATTTTATGGCCAATTCTCTTCTGCTGTTACTACTGATACTCCTGTTACTGCTCTGTTTTTAATACTACCACTGTTACTGATTCCAGTACTGTTAATACAGTTACAGCTCTTACTGATGATTCTGCAGTATACTGTATACAGTTATTAATACTGACACTTCTAAACTACTCTTATCACTTCTTTGCATCATCTACTGGTGAATCTGCTGTTATTGCTGCTTTCATTGTAACTGCTTTTATTACTCTCACTTCTTCTACTATTACTGCTAATTGCTACTGATTATTTTACTGTTTTGATTTCTTATGTCTCTATTATTTTTCTGCTCCAGCTACTATTACTACTACTGTTACTTCAGCCACTGCTGTTATTTTCAACACTGCAATTTCTACTTAACTACTGCTTCTACTACTGTTACTCCAGTTACAGCTGTTACTACTGCTACTGCTATACTCACTGCTATACTCACTATTGCAACTGTTCTGGCTACTGTATTCCTACTTTGCTACTGTTACTTCCATTGCTAATTTGTTTACTACAGTTACTGATGTTACTACTGCTACTGCTATACCTATGTTTACTACTACTAATACTACTGTTACTGCTTCTACTGTTACTACTTCTAGTTTTACTACTACTGTTACTACTTCTAGTTGTATTACTACTGTTACTACTTCTAGTTTTACTACTACTGTTACCACATCTGGGGCTGCGTCCAGAAACTTTTGCTACTCCTCCTCTCCTACTCCTCCTTTCCTACTCCTCCTCTCCTACCCCGGAAGAAGGTGGAGGAATCGAGGAGAGGAGAGGAGGAGGAGGAATGGAGGGAAGGAGATGTAACCTCCGTTGGAAGCCCCCTACAGGAGGATTTTAAGCGGCTTCTATCGTCTCCTACGGTATTCGGACAGGCGGCAAGATGGCCTCACGAAATCAGTTTCCGGGTCACGGAGGAGAGGAGGAGGATCGGTAGGAAAAAGGAGACACTTTTGGGGTTTCTGGACGCAGCCTAAGTTTTGCTACTACTGTTACTGCTTCTACTGTTACTAGGACTGTCACTGCTTATACTATCACTACTGCTGGTAACATATCTGTTGTTAATAGCTAGGCAACTCCTGTTACTTCCATTGTTACTGCTTCTACTACTGTTACTACAGTTACTGCTAAAAATACTGTTACTACTGTGTTTACTGTTCTGACTACTGTTGTTCCTGCTCTGCCACTGTTACTACCACTGTTATTGCTTCTACCGCTACTACTACCACTTCTCCTTCTACTGTTACTTCTACTACTGTCACTGCTTCTATTGTTACTACTTCTGTTACTACTTATAGTTTTAATACTGATGTTACTACATCTACTGTTACTAGGACTGTCACTGCTTATACTATCACTACTGCTGGTAACATATCTGTTGTTAATAGCTACGCAACTTCTGTTACTTCCATTGTTACTGCTTCTGCTACTGTTACAGCAGTTACTGCTAAAAATACTGTTACTACTGTCGTAACTGTTCTACTACCACTTCTTCTACTACTGTCACTGCTTCTATTGTTACTACTTCTGTTACTACTTATAGTTTTAATACTGATGTTACTACATCTACTGTTACTGGGACTGTCACTGCTTATTCTATCACTACTGCTGGTAACATATCTGTTGTTAATAGCTAGGCAACTTCTGTTACTTCCATTGTTACTGCTTCTACTACTGTTACTACAGTTACTGCTAAAAAATACTCTTACTACTGTCGTAACTGTTCTGACTACTGTTATTCCTGCTCTGCTACTGTTACTACCACTACCATTTCTTCTTCTAATGTTACTTCTATTATTGTCACTGCTTCTATTGTTACTACTTCTGTTACTACTTCTAGTTTTAATACTGCTGTTACTACTTCTACTGTTACTATGACTGTCACTGCTTATTCTATCACTACTGCTGGTAACATATCTGTTGTTAGTAGCTAGGCAACTCCTGTTACTACCATTGTTACTGCTTCTACTACTGTTGCTACTTTTACTACTACTACTACCACCACCCATACCACTGCTTCTTCTACTGTTACTACTACTAATGTCACTTCTACTGTTACTACTTCTGTTACCACATCTAGTTTTACTACTACTGTTACTCCTACTGGTAACATATCTGCTGTTAATAATGAGACAACTACTGTTACTACCACTATTACTGATTCTATTACTGCTATTATGCTTACTGCTAAAATACTGTTACTTCTATTGTAGCTGTTCTGGCCACTGTTATTCCTACTCTGCTACTGTTACTGCTTTTTCTACTGCTTCTACTACTATTACTACAACTACTGTTATTACTACTTTTACTATTATTGTAACTGTTCTGACTATTATTTCACTGTTACTACTTCTACTACCACTGCTTCCTCTACTGTTACTACTTCTAGTTTTTCATACTACTACTACATCTACTGTTACTATGATTGTCACTGCTTATACTATCCCTTTTACTGGTAACATGATACTGATAATAGCTGGGCAACTACTGTTACTACCACTACTACTGCTTCTAATACTGTAACTACGGTTACTGGTGTTAGTACTGCTGCTGCTATACCCACTCTTGGTACTAATGTAACTGTTCTGGCTACTGTTATTCCTACTCTGCTGTTGTTACTTCCATTGTTACCACTTCCAATACTGTTACTAATACTGTAACTGTTCTGACTACTGTTATTTCTAACAGTTTGCTTCTGTTACTTCTGCCGTTACTGTTCTTGCTATTGTTACTCCTGTAACAGCTACTTTTCATTATAATAGGTTTTTGAGCTCTATCTGCTTTTACTACTATTGTTACTGCTCTTACCATTCTTTCTTGTAATTTAGTATATTTACTGCTTAGTATTTTACTATTTGTAGTAAATGTACTTCTATAGATACAATTAAGGCTACTATTACTATCGACACATTTACTATTCATGTTACTATTACTGATACTCTCTATCTGTGTGTATCCACATTTTTTTTTTTCATGATTCAGGTTTTTTTTTTGTTCACACTTTCCTACCTTACCTATCTCCTCCCTCTTCCTCCATGCTTTTTATTTTGTTCTTTTCCCCATCCTCTCTCTATCTGTCCCCTTCTTCTACTCTCATCTGTTGCTGTTTCTGTTTGGTTTTGCTACTCTTTCTCTCTCTCTCTCTTTAGCTTTTTCATTCCTCTCTGTATCTGTCTGTGCAGACAGTGAGAGAGATACAGGGAAAGATACAGAGAGAGTGAGAGAGAGAGAGAGAGAGAGAGAGAGAGGGAGGGAGGGAGGGAAAGTGGGGCAGAGTGAGGCAGAATGTGTGAAGCTGTGCTGTGTGCTGAAATCTGCCTGATCCAATAGATAGTGTTTATCTGGCAGGGCTCTCCAGTCTGGGGAAGATTCTGAGTGGGCTGTGGATTTGCGCAAAAGAGCAAAAGTAATACAGTTCTCTCTCTCTCTCTTTTCTCTCTCTCTCTTTTTTTTCTCTCTCTCTCTCTCTCTGCTGGTGAGCGGCACTTTCAGCTCTCGCCTTCTAACAAGGTTAATGGGGAATTTTCTCTCCGGAGGCGGGAGGTGTTATATTGTTAATGCTTTCCTGCCTCTCTCTCTCTTGCTCTTTCTGCTAGGCTCTCTCGCCCTGCCAACTTCCTGCTGCACCAATGAATGCAGATAACTTTTTTAATGTGCCCTCACTCTCTCTTTCTCTCTCTCTCTCTCTCTCTCTCCGTATCTCTCTCTCTCTCTTATCGTCTCTCACTGACTTGCGAAATGTACACACACACTCGTTTCTGCAGCAAATCCACACTCTATAAATATAGTGTATTTATATTTCTGTTTCTTTTCAACACACAAAACACATCACATCTCTCTCTCTTTCTCCCCATATCTTTCTCTCACTCTCTTTGTATCTCTCTCTCTCTCTATCCATATCTCTCCCTCTGTCTCCTCTTCGTATGTCTCTCTCCATATCTCTCTCACTCCATCTCTCTCTCACTCCATCTCTTCGTATCTCTCTCTATCAATATCTCTTCCCATATCTCGCTCACTCTCTCCAAATCTCTCTCTTTCCATCTCTCTCTCTTTCTCTCTCTCTCTCTCTTTATATATATATATATATAAATATTTCTCTCTCCATATTTCTCTCTTTCTTCTCATATCTCTTTTGCTCACTCTGTATCTCTCTTTCTCTTTCCATCTCTTTCTCTCTCTCTCTTAATCTAATTTTCTCTTTTATGGGGGGGTCCTCAGAACGATCATGTATGTGTTTTTCTTCAGACGTCCTCTGAGAAAATTACAGGCTGAATTATCCACTGTTTTTCACTGAACTTAGTTCAGTCCTGTCTGGACGCACATCTCTGGGTTTCGTCTCATTGTGTTTAATAAAATAGCTATTTGTCCACTGCCGTGCACCGTAATTACACTTTGAGTGTGCGTTTCCACAGAGATCCACGTAAACACAACAGCGAGTGGAAATGGAGGAGCTACTGAATGTCGAAACTGATCCTCCTGTTTTTTCAATTGCAGTCCAGAGGCAAAAGTTTTATCACTGAGGTGAAGTGTGAAATATTTTTCACAGACATCAGATAGGGCTTTAGTCTCTCTCTCTCTTTCTCTTTCTTTTTCCATTACTCAAGTATCGCACAAAGTATTTGCCTTTAAACAAGAGTATATCTCTCTCTCTCTTTCCTTTATCTCTCTATCACTAACTTGCAAAACCTATTTTCAGACCTGAAGCTCACGTGGGTTGCCAGATAGACACCTTCCTCTTTAGCCGATCAGTGAATATATCCATATGCTATGTTAAACATGTCTGTCTCTAGTATGCTAGTGGTAGTAGTTAATTATCTAGCTATGGTTAGCAAACCTTACTGAAGATCAGTGATTACCTGTTCAGTAGAAAAATAGCCAGCTTGCCTGTTTTTATTTCTGCAGCACATTGTTTACGTGCTTTTGTCTACACCTGGCACCTTTGGCTGTGTAAATGGAACTGGGGGGAATGGCAGTGGGCAGATTTGGAGGCCCACACAGATTACCATGACGCACCACACAGTTCTAATAAGAAAATACTGGCTGCAGCTCTGCTGACACCAGCTGTTAATATCTGATGATACATCTTGATCATGTAATGAGTTACAACCGAAGAAAATATCCTTAATGGTTGTGTCCATGTATATTGTATTATACATTGATAAATAATTTTCAGGACAGGCCTACAGCATGTTTTATTTGCTCTTGTCTTTATTTTTTTAATGGGATTTTCCACTCACTCTACCAAGGTATTACTTTATATCCATCTCTCTCTCTATTCCTCTCTCACTCTTTTGCTCTCTTTCTCTCTCTGCTGGTTTTTATTCTTAGTTTTTCTCCATTTCCTTTATTCCCTCACTCGCTCACCCTCTCACCACCCACTCTGACTGCTCCACCGTCGTCTCTATGGATCAGATAGAGCCTCAGCCCAAAATCCACCAGCATCCCGCATCATCCACACTCAGCAAATCCTCACAGAACACACACACACACACACATACACACACACATATTTGACGCTTGTATAACAGTAAAATTGAAGAAAAATATAAAACAGATTGTGCTGCGAGGTCTAGATTTTACGGGTAAATTTACAACAGGCTGAAATATGTCTGCAATATTTTATATAAATTAATTCAATAAGACACAAGCACTGAAGATGCTGCTATCATTCTGCTTCTGTCTTTGTGGAGATGAACAACGAATCCGTGTAAATAGTACAAAGATCTAAAGTTATAGATAGCCTGGTGTAATAGTGTGGAGTGCAATTTTAATACAAAGCAAGATCACAACTGGTCTTCATTACAGAAATATTAATGTCCTGAGACCTACCCAATTCTAGTGCACCATTCCAACAGTCTCAGTGACTTGCTTTAAAGACACTACAGGTGCTATACCATGGTGAGCTGCATCACCAGACCCTGTCCCTGATTAAAAATGTGTGGGATTTACTATACTGGACACGCTATTAACCCTTGTGTGGTGTTCATATTTTTGTTACTCGTTTACTTTGTTACTTGTATTTAATTCAGCAAAATTAAGCAATTCTACATTAAAATGCTTTACACATGCTTGCTTCACCTAAATTGCAAGCAATATAAACAGCTTACATGGTTAATATTTGCCCTTTACCTTTCTTATGTTACATTTCTTTCAAAAAGTGCTACTCTTTTTTTAATTAGTTTTTTAATAAAATGTAAAAGAAAATGAATTAAACTCAAGATATGAGTAGAAAATTTGTTTAGTTTCAAATTTACAAATGAAGCAATGTTTATTAGCCCTTGGCCAAACATACTGTATGTAATATAAATGGTTTTGATATATGTTTTTCACAAAAAAATTGCCAATGCCAATGAGTTTGTGTTAGAAAAAATATTTTTTAGTATCATTTAATGAAAAATAAAAACGGATCCCACAGACCCGAACCCCACACAAGGGTTAATACTTGACTCTTACCACCAAATCTGCAGGAACTGAGTGAGAATACTGAAACTGCATGGGTCTGATCTGATGGATCTAATGGATTATCACATGAGGAACATTAGGAACCTCTACAACTCCAGGCTGAGACATCTAGTATGTAGCATATTTATAACACACTACTTCTATATGTGTATTTCCCATATTAGAGTAAATAGATAATAATTTATTGTTTCTGGTAACTTTTAGCCTTCCCACCACCCAAAATAGCACTGCAAACCAACACTTCCCTCTGGGTGCAACTATTTAATTTTATATATATATACACGTACTAGTGCACATAATTGAAAAGTTACTTTATGTCATGATGGTGATTTTGGCTTACTGCCAACGAAATCCCATAAATCAGTATCTCAGAAAATTTGAATATTATATAAGACCAATTGGTACTTTTGGCAGTGTGGGCAGTGTGCCAAGTCCTGCTGGAAAATTAAATCTGCATCTCCATAAAAGTTTTCAGCAGAGGGAAGCATGAAGTGCTGTAAGATTTTCCATTTTCAGTTTTTCACGTTTTAAAACACCCCCCATTTGCCCCCATTTGTTTTTCATGTATGTGAGAGAACACTTCAGTTTCTGAATCAGTTTCTCTGATTTTGCTATTTATAGGTTTATGTTTGAGCAAAATGAACATTCTTGTTTTATTATATAAACTACAGACAACATTTCTCCCAAATTCCAAATAAAAATATTGTCATTTAATATATTTATTTATTTGCAGAAAATTAGAAATGGCTGAAATAAGAAAAAAGATGCAAAAATTCAAAAGTTCATATTCATAAAGTTTTAGGAGTTCAGAAATCAATATTTGGTGGAATAATCCTGTTTTTTAATCACAGTTTTCATGCATCTTGGCATCATGTTCTGCTCCACCAGTCTTACACACTGCTTTTGGATAACTTTATGCTGCTTTACTCCTGGTGCAAAAATTCAAGCAGTTCAGTTTGGTGGTTTGATGGCTTGTGATCATCCATCTTCCTCTTGATTATATTCCAGAGGTTTTTAATTTGGTAAAATCAAAGATAGACAGACAGACAGACAGGCAGACAAACAGATAGAGAAATAGATTAAATCAATCACACAATCAGTCTGTAATTGTTATCGGATTTATTGGAATCCCTTGATATTTCTGCAAACACAGTTATGGCAAGATCTGCATCAAGATATACAGTTTAGAGGAACTAGTTGCATCTGTCTTTTGCTCATATTGAATATTTCAGTGGAGAAGTCGCTAACAAGTATTGTACAAAGCATCGGATTAAAAAGTTCTTTAGAAAAGAAAATCAAAATGTGAACAGGAAATGAGCTTTCATCATAAACAGATATGGCTTTGTCTCTTTAAGCTGGAGCCGCTATCACAAACGTCTGGCCAGCTTCTTTAATTTTTTTCATTTTTTTTGTTTTCAAATAAAAAAAGAAAAAAATCAACATCTGACAGCACTGGACAAAAATAGTTTTTTTTTCAATATTTTATTTATTTATATATATATCTATATATATATATTTTTTTTAAAACATCCTTCATTAAGAGCCTTGCACAGAGACGTCAGCTGCTGCTTTTCCACATTAAGCTGCTTTTAGTTGAGTTTGAATGTTCTGGTCTGTCTGACCGTGCTCTGCCCTTAATTTACACAACAAAACCAAAGAAAGAAAAGAAAGAAAAACGCTGTTGGGTGAAAATGCTTTTATACAAATGCATAGTATTATTATCATAGATATTAAAAAAAATGTACAAAACAGTTAAGCACTACCTCTGTGCAAGACTAGATCTTCAAGTTTAATATGAGACTGAGAATGTTTCCCATGATTCCTGGTTCAGTCAGCGCCTCCCGACCCTTCCCAGACCTGAACAGTGAACACGCCCACTAGAGCACCACGATTGGGGTTGGCCAAGTGTACAAGCTCCGCCTACAAAGGGTTTAGTCCTTAGATACTGTTGCCAAGCTAAGTTGACAAGTTTTGCTTTGAATGATGATAAAAATCCCATTTAAACCTATAAAGAACTTCCTTAATTTTCATTCAGTCCAAATGTCTTTCTGAGATTAGCTCTTAATATCCCAATTAAACCAATTAAAACATACGGCTAATAAATTATGGCTTATTTATGATTTATGACTTAAAATACTTATGTGAAGGTGTGGTCAGTGTGGCGCAGTGGATAACACCACTACCTGCCAGTGAGCTACCCTAACATGTGGGAGACTGGGATTCAATTCCCAATCTGGGTGACTATACTGCTCTACACCTATCAGAGTCCTTGGGCAAGACTCCTAACACTACATTGGCCACAACTTAATAATAATAATAATAATAATAATAATAATAATAATAATAATAATAATAATAATAATAATAATAATAATAGAAATAACCAGCAATAAGTTGCTCTGGATAAAAGCATCAGATAAATGCTGTAAAAGGTTCTTTAAAAAGAATTGACTATAATGAAAAAAAGAGGTTTGTATTGTTGCTGTCCAATGAAAAACAAACGTTTTTGTTGATTTTTAGTTTACTGTCCCTGACACTGTGTCACAATTTCTTGATGAATAAACCAATAGAAATTCTCCAAAATGACCAGAAAAAAACTCTTTTATAAGCCAATTTGTTTATTATTTTATTATTATTATTATTATTATTATTATTATTATTATTATTATTATTATTATTATTATTATTATTACTATTATTATTATTATTAATAATAATGCATTCACAGGTGTTCGTGTGCTAAAGCATATTGTCTCTATCCAATTAAAACTAAGTATTTGAACACTTTGAATTAATTGTCCCTTACACTGCGCCTTTTTACATTATTGCACAAAAAATCCTTTCTAAGTAATCTATGGACTGATTTAGCCTTTTTGGTCTAATTGAACTGTTTTACAAGTACAACCTCACCAGTGGGATGCAAATGTTCAGCTTCACTTCAAATAAGACCCAATAATTAGCGTAAATCCTTCAACTGATTAGACTGATTAGGGTTTCCACAACATACAGTGCATCCATCAAATGCAGGAATTTTCCATTCCACCTTAAATTGTGCAGAAATTAAACCATTACAGGTAGACAACCCTTATTTAAAATTTGATTATTTAAGGTACATTAAAAGATCAAATCGTTGCTGTATAGTGAAAAACATGTATCTCCAAAATTGCAACTTTACAGGAGAGAAATAAAACCTTATTTGTACTTTTTATGGTCAAAATAATAAGTCAAAATAGTAAAAAGAATTTCTATTGGTTCATTGATCAAGACATTGTGACACAGTATGAAGGACAGTTTGTTTGTTCATAATATGCAGTAAACTAAAAATGTAGAAAAATAAAAATATATAGATAATCTTTTTTTATTGTAAAATGACAATATGCATTTGACAAGGATGTTTTTTGGTAATTCTGAGTTGTAAAGGCTCTACGTAAAAAAAATCAATTAATTAATATTTGAATATGTTCATTTAAAGGAAAATTAAAGGAAAACTAAAGAAGAATTTCTTTCTTTGTATAATTTTTAGAACTTCATAAGCTCTCAAATACAGCTAAATTCTATTTTTTTTTTCTAATAACTTTCTATAAAGCTTGTCTAACTTGTCCAACCTGGCAACAGTTGCTAAGACAGCTTATATAATAACAAACATATTGTAGGTGGAGCATTGCTAGGTCAGGTCAACTCATAAATAACTCTATTGATTGATTGATTTAGAGGTTTTTACAGCTTTTCTCTTTAAAAAATGATTGAAAAATTGCTTGTTCTTAAATCTGTCAGTCAGATTCCTTCTCTTTTTACACCAAACCACCCTGATGTACAGCGGAACATCAGAACCGGCCCGGTGGACCCAGGTAAGGATGGACCTAGGTAGTGTCGGGTTCCCTGGTCAGCAGTGCCAGTAGAGTTCTGTAGAGTCCATAACCATGTTCCTTCCAGTGCAAACAATTATTCTTACCTATTTCTCACTTATTTCTCACGTTTTTCCTTTGACTCAATCCAAAACCAAGGAAGCATGGAGTGTACGACTGAATTCCTACTTTACGAAGTGATTACGAAATGATTAACGTACAGTGGTTGGGCTGTCTTTACGTAGGGAGTAGCGAAGTTTGGCAAAAAATGCAACTACTAAAGTACATTTACTGTAATTTACTGTGCTGAATCCGCCGGCTATGTGTAGCGGCTTCTACCTTAGCATTACGCTAACTTCCTTAGTATTAGTTTGCGTCTCAAGGTGAAGCAAGGAAGGGGGTCGGGGTACGTACAAACACATGACAGAAAAAAAAAAATAAATTCACATTAATTTTGAGCAAAATGCAAAAGAAAAGGACAAAAATTGAACTGTAGTGAATCAAACATTCAAATTGTATATCTCACACACTGTACATTCATATCTCACACTTGCTGGGCCTCCTATAGGGCGTTTTCTGTACTCAAAAAATAAAATAAAATAAAACAGTGAGTCACAAAAACCATATTAATCATCATCTCATCAACATTAACCCCTCCACGCACGGTTAGAGTAGAAATGTTCTATACAACGCAACATAATAATAACTCACCCATTTATTATTTACAATAGATACTGTAAAATGGTAACTCACATGAGATAAAAAGGCACAGTTTCCCTTCTTAAATACACTGTAAACATCTTCGTCGAAAAGCATGCATAAACATTTCACTTTACAAAAGATCTCATATACTCTTTGTAGACAAAGTACTAATATATATATATAGATATATATATTTTTTTTAGTTTTCCAGTAAAATAGAATTCTCTCAAAAATACTTTCCCATACATCCTATGAACCTTTTTTAACATTTATTCTCATTTACAGATATTTATATATGTATATATATTTAAAAAAAAAGAAAAAGAATCAAGGGGAAAGAAAAAAAAAACTAAAGAAAAAGGATAATAAACGAAAACAAAACAAAAAAAAACATATCAGGAACAGCTTATTATTTTCAGGTCCTTCACAAGCTTCCATCAGAAAGCTTTTTTTCATTTCTTCACTCACTCTAGAGCAGCGATTCTCAACTGGTGGGTCGGGACCCAAAAATGGGTCACATTTATATATCCTATTTTAGTTTGTATAAATAAATACATTTAAAAAATAATGAAAAATAATTAATACTCATCTGATTTTGAATTCGTATTTTATATTGGGGGAAAATAAGAGAGAGAGAGTTACTTACAAATGTACTCTGAATGCAGAGATATGCAGAGAAGTGAAATATATATATTTTTTATATTTAATTTTATCGTAGTAACTTTTATACATGTAATTGTCATTTTTTCCATTTTCTTCCTAATTTACATGGCTAATTACTTTACTCCCCGTATCACTAGTGATGCTTCAACACCAGAAGGGTGAAGATAAGCACATGCCTCCTCTGATACATGTGAAGTTAGACTCCGCCTCTTTTTGAACTGCTGCTGATGCAGCATTGTCGAGTAGCATCACAGCGCTAACACTCGGAGGAAAGCGCAGCGACTTGGTTCTGATACATCAGCTCACAGACGCAGCCTTGTGCTGATCCACATCATCCTAGAAGTGATGAGGGGAAAGAGAAAAGCACTATCTACTGTACCCACCCAGAGAGGGCAAGACCAATTGTCTTGCCTCTTTCAGGGCTCCAGCAGCTGATGGCAAGCTGCATAAACGGGATTCGAACCGGCAATCTTCTGACTCTTAAATTCACTTTGCATACATATGTTTGATTAAATGGGTTTTTGAATGCTATTTTTTATTAAAAAATAAATTAGTTTGGTTTTTATTTGTATCTATAAAAGTGGGTTGCGACTTAATGACCATGAGACCAGTTGAGAACCCCTCATCTAGACAACTTTTATATTTTAATTTAAACTTTTTCTTATACTCACACTCAGATTTTTACACATCTACCACAAGCACATACTGTAAACCCAACAACGCAGCGCAAACACACACTTACACACACTCACAGGCTGATAACGAAAGTGCCGAAACCAAAAATACTCAACCCAAAACCCAACTCCATCCAAAACCATTCGCGCCCAAACCCAACTCCATCCAGAGCAAGCCCCCTATCCCCACAATTTAATGCCAGAGATCATGAAGGAGGGAAGAATCCAATCTAAGCAATCAGAAGATGTACATCAATCCTTGTTTTTATACCCATTATCCATTTTTTTCAGCTCCATTGAGCATATAGGACCCTTTTCTGTTGATCTTTAATTACAGACTGATACAAGTGGATCAGATACAGCAGTGCTGCTGGAGTTCTTAAACATCTCAGTGTCTCTACTGGACTGAAAACCAACAGTCCACCAACAGTGTCCTGCCTGTGAGCACTGATGAAGGTTGAAGATGACACAACACAAACTCTCTCTGACTTTACATCTTAAATTCAATTAAAATGCATTTATATATAGCTCTATTCACAATATATGTTGTCAAATTTACAGAAAGTTCTTATGTCTTTTGAGATGAGTAAGCACCTGACTAATAGTGGCAACAGTGGCAAGAAAAACTTCCTCATACTAAGAGGAAGAAACTTAAGGAGGAAGGAACCAAGACTCAGTAAGAGGGACCCATCCTCCTTTGGTCGAAAGTATTTCTATTCATTACTCTAGGTACTAGGGTTATAAAGTACTTATTTAGAGGTTGAAGTATCAACTCACGCTTTTTACTCTTTAAGGAAAAGTAGTGTAAAAGTAATAGTTTCAAAACTACTTAAAGTATAAAAGTAAAATTAATGTAAGGGGAAAAAATGAAACCATTAAGAACAAAAGCAAAAGTCCAGTAGTGCACTACTCCCATCCTCCCTCCTCCCCAAAACACATTTTTCTAAAAGCCATATTGACTATAACGTTCTATGAAATATAAAATGTTAATGTTGATAATATAATTTGGGATGCACTAGGCTCCCTAGTGTTTCAGCTGCATATATGCCCATTGTAAATGAATGAATATCACATACATTAGGATGTAAATATATATTAAAGAAGCTTAGTTGGACGGGAGTTTGTCTGGAGATTGCTCTTGAGTCTCTACCCGGATCATCTTCATACTAGGCTACATACGTCTGCTATGTTCTTGCTGGAATGTGTGTGTTGGGGGCGGGACGTGTGCAGGTGTGATGGATCACAGTATAAACCAATAGAGAGTCGGAATGGTATATGTTTATACTTCTCTACATCCAATCACAATAAGATTCACTGAATCAGACTCTGGATGGAGGAGAGATTTATCTGGATAGGGGTTTTATTGAACGATGAGAAGCCAGGATAAAAACGAAGCTGAAATTAAATAGGAGCAACAAGGCTATTTTTAATATTTTTAAAATGTACGGAGTAGAAAGTTATTAGAAAGATTATTGTGTGAAAATGTAAAAATAAATATTTCAGTAAAGTATAGATAATCAATCAGTATTTGTACTTCATTACTTGGCACCTCATTACTTGAGAGTGTAGAACAGTGAGTGGTTAAACATGGTGTTTAAAAACTCCAGCAGCACTGCTGCTGTATGTGATCCACTAACTGTACCATCAGCTCAACACACACCAACACCTCATGCACCACCACCATGCTAATCAATGCTAATCACTGCAGTACTGAGAATAAAAAAGGACCCAACACCCAAATAATAAAAAAAAATAAAATAAATAATAATAATAATAATAATAATAATAATAATAATAATAATACTAATAGCTGCTCTGTAGTGTTTTTTTTTACCCTATGGGGTTCTTTGAATTGAGTATTGAAGAACAAGAGGGTGAAAGAAGGATAATAATTATAAAGTATACAGAGTTACAGATACAGAACTACAGTCTGTAATTATTATAAAACTACAAAATGGCCTAAAAGCTAAAAATGGATTATGGGTGTAGAAACAAGAAGGTGTTCATAATGGTATGCTTGATTATTGTACAAGCTAGAAAAAATAAATTAAATAAAAAAAAATTAAATTAAATAAAAGCAAAATCCCCTTTACTAAACACAGCATTACTCAACCAGCTCAATTTTTCTTTCTCTCTTTCTCTCTTTTACTCGTTCACTCTCTCACTTTTATCAGTAGCACATTGTCATCGCTTGTATATTTGCCATCCAGATCCTTTACCGAAACTCTTAAAGTGGTCCGAAGTTTCTTTATAAATTAGTTAGTTAGTTAGTTTGTTTGTATTTTTCCGAAAACATCTCCAAAAAAAAAAAAAAAAAAAACAGGAAAAGTTAAAAACACAATCACGTCCCCAAAACATACAGATTTTTAGTCCAGGGAACTGGTGGGACGCGAACCGATGCCCTTTGTACAGCGATTGTGTAAAATATACAGTATAAACGACTATAAGCGACAGTTACTTCTGCGAGCGTTCACGTAATATATGTATATATATTACGTGATATATTTCTCGTAAGCTGAAAACACAGCCGGCTACTGCGGTTCGTTTGTATTTTTTTGTTGAGTGTCACTATTCGTATTATTGTCATTATTGTTTACCGTACGAAAGCTGGATGTGTCCGAAAAGCGTATATATATATATATTTTTTATCCACCATAACTAACTGTACATGTGCGGCTACGGAATTTACACCTAGTTTTTTCGTTTTTTTTTTTTTTAAGAAAAAATAAGCACCATGTTAGAACCAGTGAGACTGGCTCTTAAAAAACTTCATTGCACACTCATAAAAAATGCGTTATTATATTTATAGATATAAATTTTGTCTTTAAAACTGTAAATTAGTCGTTTTGTTGTTATAAGGGAGCTGGTTTAGTCACTGTGTGTGTGTGTAGATACGGTTAGCTAGTACAGTTCTCTCTGTACAGTTCATAGCTTATCACGTTAGCTTAGCCTGGATAAATCTTCTACATCGCTCTGTTCCTGGTCCCAGTCTGGATCTGCTTCTTTCCTGATGCCTATATTAGGATCTGGCATGTATAAACCTTCTGATTGGTCCCTAGAAACTGGTGGGTGGGGCTTAAACCATAAGCTATACGATGCTTCTGAGCTCTTTTGCTTTTGCCGTTTGACTCAGAACAGCAGTTCTCTTTTACCATGACTCATCATGATGAATTCACTAATGTTTTATAAAGGAAATATTTCAATTAAAACAATGAAAAGCCTATTAATCCAACAGTACACTCATTTATGTGGTTGTTTCAGTCAAACTCATTCTATGGATGGTTCTCAAAGCTTGGGACTGGAACTGTAAAAAAAAAAGTAGAGCTGCACAATATATTGTTTGTTAATAATCATTGTAAAGATTTTACTGAAAATATTAAGTTATAAAGCCTTTTTAGGTACTCAAAAGTGGCAATAAGCTTAAAAGTCATGTGCCCCAAAACAGCTCTTAGCATGGAAGCATAGACTCTCTTTATGAGTCAGTGGTTTTAATGTTATGGCTAACTGATGTACACATAATTATTCAAAGTAAAGCCAATGGAGGTATAAAGATCCATGAAAAATGACTATATATGGTACTATATATCAGAGAGAGGGTTTCTTTATCTTTAAGTCAGAGAATCGTATTTCATTACATACATATAATATATAAAACTCTTTATAATCCTCATAAAATGCAGAATCACCGGTGGTTCCTGGACATTCTTTTCAACTGGTATCACTTCGAAACAACTACTTTTCACTGCTTTTACTGTTTTAATGTGCATATTTATAGTTTATTTTTGATCTGAAATATTAAAATCACTGACAATCTGAACATTATTAGTGGTTTAGAGCAACATTATTTTGCATCATTATACTATAACTATAGGTGCATCTTTAAAAATGAGAATATCAATGAAAAGTTACTTTATTTTAGTAATTCAGTTCAGTTTGGAGAGACATTTCTGTCATCTGCTGGTGTTGATCCACTGTGTTTTATTATCAAGTCTAAAGTCAGTGCAGTTTTGTTTTCCCACAAAATCTTACAGCACTTCATGCTGAACCTCTGCTACTGACAACTTTTATAGAGATGAGGATTTCATTTTCCAGCAGGACTTGGCACACTGCCAAACACACACTGCCAAAAGTACCAATTGGTCTTATTATATAATATTCAAATTTTCTGAGACACTGAATTTTTGGGTTTTCATTGGCTGTAAGCCATAATCATCAACAATAAAAGAAATACATGCTTAAAATATATCACTCTGTGTGTAATACATCCATATAATATATGAGTTTCAAATTTTCAACTGAATTAATGATATAAAGTAACTTTTTTTAATAATAATGCATCTGTATATAACCACAATGGTCATGTTTAATCCATATTGTGCAGCTCTACTTTTTAAAAAAGTGGTAAAAACAACAATTTAAAACAATTTGAGTTCCATTTATCACTGTGAGCAAACAGTCAAGACCTTAAAAGGTCATTGAGATGATCTTGCATGAACTCGAATATATATATATATATATATATATATATATATATATATATATATATATATTTTTTTTTTTATCATGCCCTTCGATTCTTTTCTCTTGAGCTTATTTTCTAAAAGAATAATTTGCTTATTTTTTGCCCCAAACTATTGTCTGATAACATCCACACCGCACATACCTTTTCATAAAACCCTCCATTTAAATCATTTAAACTGGAAAACTGGAAAAGGGACCCAAAGCATCTCTCTCACACCACCGACCGCATCCCGCTTACGGCTCACGACGATCGCTGACTACAAAAGCGTCCCATTTTTTTTTTGTGAAATAAGAGCGTGTTGGATGTTTTGCATATCAGCGCTGGGTTTGATTGTTCTTCCTTTGAAACGATAGTAAGAAATAGTGCGAATAGTTTGCTTTGCGGTTTTTTTTTTTATACAAACCAATTAGACACACTATTCAGGTTTTTTTTAGGTAGTGTAGCCCTTGGAAAAACGTCCTCTCGTGCCTCGGCTTTTGTCCCCCAAAAATCCTCCGGTAATGAAAGTAGTATGATTGCTACAGACATACAATATAAACAAGACGTCGTTTCTGATTTGTTTTTTTTTTTTCTTCTTCTTTTAATTGCATTTTTCTCTCTCTCTCTCTCTCTTTTTTCTGTACTCTGAAAGAACGTGGACGTGTTGTGTCCGGATCGGTTAAATAGAAACAGAAATGCCTCGGTAATTAAATGCAGATTGTATTTAGGTATTCAGAGGCAAGGACATTACCGTGTCTATCTCTTTCTTTGTTTCAGTGTGTGTGTGTGTGTGTGTGTGTGTGTGTACACGTGTGTGTGTGTGTGTGTGTGTACTTTAGCATTATTTATACACTTGTACATGTGCACTATAGCTTTACCAAAGAAACATATGGCTTCATATCCATAGTAGGAACATAGTCAGCATTGTCTTTGGGGGGCGAGGAGCTGCGGGCTGAAGTCCTCCTCGGCAGGCTGGCTACGGACAATGCTACCCTCTGCTCTTTCTCTCTTTCTTTCTCTCTCTTTCTCTTTTTCGCTCTCTTTTTCTCTTTCTTTTCTCTGTCCGGCGGTGCGAGCTGAGCTTTACAATAGCATTAATCCCTCTAACTGTGTGCATAGCGGGCGAGCTGGCCGTCCTGGGCTCTTCTCTCTCTTTATCTCTCTCTTTCTTTCTCTGGCTCTACCTTTTCCCGCTCTCTCTCTTTTTTTCCGAGAGCTTGGTGTCCTCGCATCTTCTCTTTTACCCCTCTTTCTTTCTTTCTTTCTTTCTTCCATTCACCCCCAGTTTCCTGTCTTCTTCTGCTCATCCGCTGCCAGTCACTTCTTGTGAAAGTAAATGATGTGCGTCAGGCCCGACTCCACCTTTGGTATCTGGTCGCTGATGATCTCCACCAGCATCTCGGGGAACTCCACCTTCAGAGCCTGGGACTCGCGGAAGGTGTAGAAGCAGAAGTCCAGCAGGTTCCCCACCAGCTGCCCAGCATGGAGGAGGCAGAGGGGAGGAGAGGAGAGGAGAGGAGAGGGGGGTTAGATTGGAAAGTGAATTAATTTTTTAATAATCTACAGTATGATTCATTCATTCATTCATTTAGGCACTTGTAGGAATTTCAGTAAAGAAAAAGCGGTAACACTTTCTATGAGTGTCATCTTTATTAGACTCTATTACCACATTTATAACATATTATAATGCATTCATAAGGCATTATAAACATGGCTATAAATATTTATAAAAATGCATAACCCATTATGACTTCTGATCATAATACATTATAAGCTGTGTTTATAATAAATATGTTAAAATAGTATATATCTATCATTAATAATCTAGTCCCACAATGAAAGTCTGGCACTTTACTTACAGCGCACAAAGACCTGTTATAATACATTATAATTGACAATAACTACTATTATATTCAAGACAAGATTAATTAATAAGTATATAAAAATATATTTATAGGATTACTGAGGGTGTGTTTATAAGTTGGAAGCTGTTTTAGTCATGATACAGATGGTCTACAAGCTGGGACTGAGTTTCTTGGTATTGACGTATAACATGTTATAAACACTACAGCTATTAATGCATTATAATCACAGTTCATGATGCATAATAAACATGGCTATGATGAATTATACATTTTTATAAATTTGTATAGCCATGTTTATAATGCCTTATAAATGCATTATAATGTGTTATGAGTATGTTTATAGAGTCTTATAGAGATGACATTAATAGAAAGTGTTACCGAAAAAGCTTCTTATCTGTGAAGTAAGTGTTTATTAGCTCAGTAAAACCCATTACAGCATTACAATAAATACAAACAACGCATGGCATTTTGACTAACTGTCAAAGCGTTGTAAATAATTGATCATTGAGGAATGCATTAAACTCTACAAAGTAAAAACAAGAACAGAACAGAACAGAACAAAAAACACTTCTTTCGTTCTTACATCGTGCATGGCGTCCAGTAGCTTGGTGAGCTGGAAGAAACGCTGCCAAGTTTGGCCTGAGTTGTTGGTGGCCTTGCCCACCGAACGCCTCAGCTCCTTAATGTAGTTCACCCTCATCTCCTCGAACGCCGCGTGGTTCTTCAGACCGTCTTTGGGCACTAAAATACAGAACACAATCACTTCTGTTAGAAATATAATTGTATATATCTCACAATTATGACACAGTCTATGACACAATTACTTTACAGTGTTAAGACTGTTGGACAATGAAACTGAAACACCTGTCGTTTTAGTGTGGGAGGTTTCATGGTTAAATTTGAGCAGCCTGGTGGCCAATCTTCATTAATTGCACATTGCACCAGTAAGAGCAGAGTGTGAAGGTACAAAATATTGCAATGCACACAACATTATAGGTGACATACCAGAGTTCAAAAGAGGACAAATTGTTGGTGCACGTCTTGCTGGTGCATCTGTGACCAAGACAGCAAGTCTTTGTGATGCATTAAGAGCCACGGTATCCAGGGTAATGTTAGCATACCACCAAGAAGGTCCAACCACATCCAACAGGATTAACTGTGGACGCTGTAAGAGGAAGCTGTCTGAAAGGAATGTTCGGGTGCTAACCCGGATTGTATCAAAAAACATAAAACCACGGCTGCTCAAATCACGGCAGAATTCAATGTGCACCTCAACTCTCCTGTTTCCACCAGAACTGTCTGTCACCACAATCAATTATTGTGGTCTAAAACCAGGTGTTTCAGTTTCATTTTCCAACCCCTGTAGGTTTTTTATATTTCCAGGAATTGAGATATTGGACAATATTTATACATACAGCTCTGGAAAAAATGAAGAGACCACTTCAGTTTTGGAATCAGTTTCTCTGATTTTGCTATTAATAGGTTTATGTTTGAGTAAAATGGACATTGCTGTTTTATTCTATAAACTACAGACAACATTTCTCCCAAATTCCAAATAAAAATATGCTAATTTAGAGCATTTATTTGCAGAAAATGAGAAATGGCTGAAAACAAAACAAAACAAAAAAAAAGACACAGAGCTTTCAGACCTCAAATAATGCAAAGAAAACAAGTTCATATTCATAAAGTTTTAAGAGTACAGAAATCAATATTTGGTGGAATAACCCTGGTTCAATTTTCATGCATCTTGCATGTTCTCCTCCACCAGTCTTACACACTGCTTTTGGATAACTTCAAGCAGTTCAGTTTGGTTTGATGGCTTGAGATCACCCAGCTTCCTCTTGATTATATTCCAGAGGTTTTCAATTTGGTAAAATCAAAGAAACTCATAATTTTTAAACACACGCAAACAGGAGAACTGGAAACATGGAAACTCCACACAGATAGGGACTTGAACCCAAGACCTCAGTGCTGGGAGGCGAACGCGCTAACCACTAAGCCACTATCCCACCCAAACAGTGCAAGCAAAGGAAATTTAATGTTGTTTAACAAAACAAGTATGACTTCAATCATTTTCTTGATTTATATGTAATTCGTCTTTGGCAGGATGTAGGTTAATTATGTAGTTAAAGTAGTTAATTGAGACGTGAGCTATTAAACCCTTCTCCTGCTGATTTGGTTTAGGGAGAAATGGAACAGCAACAGTTGTTCAGGACGGATGGAGTGATGTAAGCTCGGTCTGTAGAGGACAAGTGAGTTTATGGAGCGGTGCCAATCACCAACGACATTCAGGCTGTGGTGAGCTGATTAAGAAGCACCTCGTCTCCGCGCCCCTCCGCACTCACTACTCAATCTCACCAGGGCCGGTCCCCGTCCTGCATGCTGCACAGCTACACTCCGTCATTGTTGCCGGCAGTGGAACAGATTTCGTTACCAGCTGATTGTCCTCCTTCTGACCTTTATCCTCCTCTGCTGCTACTGCTGCTATTGCTATACTGCTCTCTGGATCTTAAAGAAATACTCCAGCATTATTTTAAACCTTAATGAAGCTAATTTTCATATTATACCCTTACTAAAAGCTTATTTAATTGTATCTAAACTCTATATCTAAAATATTATTAAATAAAGGCATTACAAAAATAATAATTTAATTTAATTACATGTATTGATTAACTCAGTGGCGTGCAGTGAATATAGTGGGTACCCCTTCTGCAAACACCCCCCATACCCCCCCCCCCACCCCGCCACTGGCCCACCGACAGATAGGTACAGTCATATGAAAAAGTTTGGGCACCCCTATTAATCTTAATCATTTTTAGTTCTAAATATTTGGGTGTTTGCAACAGCCGTTTCAGTTTGATATATCTAATAACTGATGGACACAGTAATATTTCAGGATTGAAATGAGGTTTATTGTACTAACAGAAAATGTGCAATATGCATTAAACCGGTGCAAAAGTATGGGCACCCTTATCATTTTATTGATTTGAATACTCCTAACTACTTTTTACTGACTTACTGAAGCACAAAATTGGTTTGGTAACCTCATTGAGCTTTGAACTTCATAGCCAGGTGTATCCAATCATGAGAAAATGTATTTAAGGCGGACAATTGCAAGTTGTTCTCCTATTTGAATCTCCTCTGAAGAGTGGCATCATGGGCTCATCAAAACAACTCTCAAATGATCTAAAAACAAAGATTGTTCAACATAGTTGTTCAGGGGAAGGATATAAAAAGTTGTCTCAGAGATTTAACCTGTCAGTTTCCACTGTGAAGAACATAGTAAGGAAATGGAAGACCACAGGGACAGTTCTTGTTAAGCCCAGAAGTGGCAGGCCAAGAAAAATAATAGAAAGGCAGAGAAGAAGAATGGTGAGAACAGTCAAGGACAATCCACAGACCACCTCCAAAGAGCTGCAGCATCATCTTGCTGCAGATGGTGTCACTGTGCATCGGTCAACAATACAGCGCACTTTACACAAGGAGAAGCTGTATGGGAGAGTCATGCGAAAGAAGCCATTTCTGCAAGCACGCCACAAACAGAGTCACCTGAGGTATGCAAAAGCACACTGATTCTAAATTAATCACATGTGTTCACATTTTAACATTGTGTCACGAAGTGACCCAGGCAGGGAGACGAGGAAAGCGGACACAAGTGCAGGTAAGGACTAAATAAATAATAATTTAATAAATAAGTAACAAATAAGCAAAGAAACAAGGAACGAGTAACACTAAACAAAGAAACATAAATAACCAATAACCAAAACAAACGAGCGATAATAATAAACAAACCAAACAGGGCAGGGAAATATAAACAAGGAACTAGGGAACACGGAAATAAACAGGAAACTAGAAACATAAAACTAGATATAAACACAGAGACTAAGGCGTGAGGAACAGAGGCAATGAAACACAGAGAAACGCTGAGAGACAAAACGACATGGGAAGGTGCAAAGACCGACAGAGGACAAAGTGGCAGAGGAGGGCTATTTATAGTAACAGGAAACACTAAAATTAGAAACACCTGGGGAAGGGGCGGAGCTACAAATGAGACACACATGGAAAAGTACTGAGACAGGAGACACAGGGGAGCACAGGTCACGTGGGGAAGACATAGAGACACGAGACGAGGCCAATATGTGACAGAAGCCTCCCCCTAAACGCGCAGCTCCCGAGGCGCATAAAAACGAACCCCGGGGGCTGGCGGCAGGGAGAGGCCGGGGAAAACAGGAGTCGAGACCGGGGACCGAAACGGAGACAGGACAGAGGACAGAGACTGGATGGGAGACTGAACGGGAGACGGAGACTGGACGGGGAACTGGACAGGAGACGGAGACTGGACAGGGGACGGAGACTGGACAGGGAACGGAGACTGGACGGGTAACTGGACAGGAGACGGAGACTGGACGGGACTAGACATGGGAACAGGGACGAGGACATTAACAGGGACAGAAACAAACACGGTGACTGGGACAGGAACGGAGAAACCACCAGGGACAGGAACCGGAACAAACACAGACACGGGGACCAAGACAGGGAGAGACACAGGGACCAAAAACATGGGTGGGTGCCCAGGACTGGCAAAAGTCTGTGGGGAAGTCCAAGGAGCCAGCCTGGGCACAGTTCTGGAGTGAAAGTCCGGAATTCGTATTCATAATGTATTATAAATGCATTCATAATGCATTATATGACATGCACAATACCATAATGACTGTAATAAGTCTGATGTATGATAACTCATAAGTACTTACAGCGGCATTTATAACACATTATAAACTACAAGCATAAAGGTTTATAAAGAAAGGGCTTATAATGCCTTATAATATCTGTTCATAAGAACATTGTACAATGTAGTGTTGTAATGCACTATAACACAGATTTGATATGTTTTGGTATAATGCATTATAATATGCAGTAGGGCTGCAGCTATCGATTCTTTTTGTAATCGGGTACTCTACTGAAAAATCGATTTGATTAATCGAGTAATCGGATAAAACATTTTTTTTGTTAAAGAGCAATTAAAAAGGAATTTTACTCAATAATGAATGACCAATTGGTTTCCTTTTTTAGATAAGTTATATTTTTTAATTCACAACATTTCCAAATTGCAAATACAAATAAATAAAACACAATAAATAAATAAATACCACAATAAAAAAAAAATTAATTACATTACTTTCACATTTGGATTTCTTGTAAATAACAAATATAGGGTATAAATCAATAAAAAAGGCATAAACATCGTCTTTGTGTTGTGCATCTTAGCTTCTGAGACGTTGTCAGTTCTGCCAGTGTTGGATCAGTGTGCTGCATTCTTTTACCACCAAGCCGCTTCTCCAAAATATATCAGGACCTGTGCAATAATTGTGACACACAAGTATTACAAATGTTGCTTTTTTCTTTATTTATATGTTGGACTATTTGGGTCTAATTACATCACTAAGACTAATAACTCTAATAATAAGTTCATGGCCGTGCATTTATTAAGATTGACACCTATCGCATTGGGGCACATTAGACACTAGTGGTAATCAATATTTTACCCAATAAATAAGAGACACACTTCCTTTTATGAACAACAGTGTTGATACTTTTTTGTCTCACTGGCCAAATGTACTCTTAGATGAAGAAATCAAGCATTTAGTTTCCAGCCAAAGTAACTTCAGTTTAGCTAACTTTTAACATTTTTATTGTTTATATTCTGAACTGCACAGCGCTGTGTTTACTGTTTACATAAAGCCTGTATGAACTCTGTTCTAATAAACTAACCACACATTATAGACAGTGCTTCTATTAATTCACACTCCAAAGCGCTGTCGTTTTGTTATTAATTCACATTAATGTTAATCTCATTGATTTATTATAAGTTATATTTACCTGCTCTCTCGGCGTCCTCGCGTCTCGGGTGTCCTCGGCTCAGATGGTGCAGCATTAAAACGCGCTGTTTTGGCACTGCACCGAGTACAGGTCACAGTTCGAACATAAAATGCTTTTATTCCTTTAAAATCGCTGGTTTCTCTCGCCACTTCCATTTTTGCCGCTGCTCAAACCTCCGTCTCCTTGTTCCCGGGCAGGGTGACGTAACGCTGAGCGCGTTGTCAAAATAAAAGTCGTGAAAATACAGCGCGCTGAGTTTATTAATTAAATAAACGATTACTCGAGGCACAGAAAATTAATCGATCAATTTTGTGAATCGAGTTACTCGATTTACTCGAGTCATCGTTTCACCCCTAATATGCAGCTATGATTTCTCAAATTAATTTATATAATTGCGTAACACATTATAAAGCCTTATATACAGTCACTACTGTCAAGACATTATAGTGAGGCATAATGAAATTTACTTCATGTTTAAAAAGCACTTCACTTAAAGTCAGTAATAACTGTATGTATATATAAGGCTTTATAATGTGTTACGCACTTATATATAAAAGCTTAATTTGAGAAATCATTGCTGCATATTATAATGCATAATACCAAAATATATCAAATATGTGTTATAGTGCATTACAACACTACATTGTACAATGTTCTTATGAAAAGATATTATATTAAGCCCTTTCTTTATAAACCCTTATACTTGTAGTTTATAATGTGTTATGGATGTGCTTTAAGTACTTATGCGTTATTATACAGACTTATTACATTCATTATAAGGTATTATGCATGTCATATAATGTATTATAAATGCATTTATAATACATTATGAATACAGGGTTCCTAGGAAGTGTTACCGAAATACTTTGTTACCTTACTTGAGTGGAAATTTTGGGTATCTGTACTTTAGTGGAGTAATTATTTTTTAGACGACTTTTTACTTCTAATCCTTAATTTTTTACGCAGTTATCGGTACTTTCTACTCATTGCATTTAAAATTAAAAATAGCCTCTTTACTCCTATTTCATTTTGGCTTGATTGCTTGAAGCTTGTGGTTGGATAACAAGTATAGGTACCACTTTAAAATAAGACTACCTTTATAAAGGGTTTATAAATGGTTTACAATTAGTTTATTGATGGTTACTAATGAGGTTGTAAATGCCTTAAAAATCATTAATAATCAGTTATAACACATTTCTAGAAAGGGCAACAATATAGATGGCTGTGGGCTCACTATTTGACAAACAACAGGTCATTGTTGCCCTTTCTACGTATGTGTTATAACTGATTTTAATTATTTTTAAGGCATTTACAACCTAATTAGTAACCCTTATTAAACTAATTGTAAACCATTTATAAACCCTTTATAAAGGTAATCTTATTTTAAAGTGGTACCCAAGTATAAACATATACCATTCAGACTGTCTATTGGTTTGTACTTGATCCATCCCACCTGCACGTCACGTCAAACTCCAGCAAGAACAAAACAGATGCATGTAGCCTCATGGAAAAGACTCGAGAGAAGTGGAGCGAAATGTCTCATTTAGAACTGAGCACCAGTGAGAAAGTTGGTCGCAAGGAAGACCCCAGTTATGCGTCTCCAGCTGCAGCGAGAGGCTTGGGAAGGGTTGGCTGAGCTGCAGCTCAGCTGTTAAGATACGAACGCGCCAAAGTCAGAGCTCACCTGCCTCTTAAAGGGAATGATGAGCAACTGGCACTCTGATTGGTTTATTTTACGTTACACCCAAAATTAAACCCATAAAGGAATTATTTTTACATTTTTAATTGTAATTTTTTTTTATTTTTTTTATTTTTCCCCATTCTCTCCCAATTTATTTATCCAATTGTCCCACCCCTTTTTGTGCGTCCCTATCACCGGTGGTACCTGTGACCCTTTGGAGGATGCGGACGCGCACACGCCTCCTCCGACACATGTGAAGTCAATCACAGGAGGAAAGCACAGCGGATAGGTTCCGATTCATCCGCTCACAGACGCCCCGTGCCGCCCAGCGCCACCTTTAAGTGTGTTGGGGAAAGAGCACCATCTACCCACCTGGAGGGAGCAGGACCAATTTTGCTCCCTCTGACCGCCGGAAGCTTGATGGCAAAGCTGCATGAGCGAGGGTTCGAACCTGCGACCTCCCGCTCATAGTGGCAGCACTTTAGACTGCTGCACCACCCGGCCCCCCCTGAATTGTAAAAATTTTGAACTGGACAGTTGGTGAAGATCCTTCACTTTGTTAAGTGAATCTGCAGTGATTCAGGGTTAGCTGGGAAACCGTGGAGCTGCTGACAGTGGAACAGTGTTCCCGGAGAGGAGGAACAAATCCATTTCTTACGATGACGACGCAGATTAGCCTGGTGTAATGGCCCTACTTTCCATTCAGCACTGGTCTAAATGCCAGCCGGCGGCTAATGAGGCTGCAGGATGTGGGTCAGTGGGAGAGAAGAACGGAGGGAAGAGAGGGAGCAGAGCTTTAACACTTTCCTGTCAATCAGCTCAGAGAGATTAAGAGAGCATCACGCACCTGGATTAGGGGCGTGCCGGTGTCTCTTTGGTATCGTGAGGACGCGAAAAATACACCTTGCTCGGCTCAAAACGCACAAAAGGCATGAACTAATTCCCTTAATTAATGCACTGTAATTTCATGTAAATGACTGATTGACTGGACGGATGAATAGATGGATGGGTGGGTGGGGGAATGGGTGGATGAATGAATAAATTAATGAATCAATAAATGCATGGATGTATGAATAAGTGGATGGATGAATTAATGAATTAATGAATTAGTGAATGAATGAATTAATTAATTGATGAATAAATAAATTAATGAGTGAATACATGGATGGACGGATGGATAAATGAATTAATGAATTAATGAGTGAATAAATGGATGAATGAATGAATGAATAAATAAATAAATGAATGAATGAATTGATTAATGAATGACTTAATGAGTGAATACATGGATGGATGGATGGATGGATGAATGAATGAATGGATGAATGAATAAATGAATGAATAAATGGATGAATGAATGAATGGATGGATGAATGAATGAATGAATGAATAAATGAATGAATAAATGGATGGATGGATGAATGAATGAATGGATGGATTGATGGATGGGTAGGTGAATGGATGAGTGAATAGGTGTTTTTCTATATTTATTAAGCTATAATAATAATAATAATAATAATAATATCTGAGAACAAACAAGAAAACATGGTCATGTGAAAATCTACAGGGCCAAGAAAACCTTAATAATGCTCCAAATATTTCCTCTGGTCAAAGCTAACTCTCTCTCTCTCTCTCTCTCTCTCTCTCTCTCTCAGAGAGATTAAGAGAGCATCACATACCTGGATTATGGGCATGTCGGTGTCTCTTTGGTATCGCGAGGGAACAAAAAATACACCTTGAAAGGCTCAAAACGCACAAAAGGCATGAACTAATTCCCTTAATTAATGCACTGTAATTTCATGTAAATTAATGATTGACTGGATGGATGAATGGATGGATGGATGGATGAATGGATGGATGGATGGATGGATGGGTGGGCGGGGGAATGGGTGGATGAATGAATAAATTTATGAATCAATAAATGCATGGATGTATGAATGAATGAATGAATGAATGAATGAATTAATTAATTAATTAAGTAATGAGTGAATTAATGGATGGATGAATGAATGAATAAAGGGATGGATGGATGAATGAATGAATGGATGGATTGATGGATGGGTAGGT
Organism: Astyanax mexicanus; assembly: GCF_023375975.1. Taxonomy (NCBI): domain Eukaryota; kingdom Metazoa; phylum Chordata; class Actinopteri; order Characiformes; family Acestrorhamphidae; genus Astyanax; species Astyanax mexicanus. The sequence continues at coordinate 50,633,478 of NC_064414.1, forward strand.
GAATGGATGGGTGAATAGGTGTTGTTCTATATTTATTAAGCTATAATAATAATATTTGAGAAGAAACAAGAAAACAAGTTCTTGTGAGAATCTACAGGGCCAAGAAAACCTTAATAATGCTCCAAATATTTCCTCTGGTCAAAGCTTTCTCTCTCTCTCTCTCTCTCTCTCTCTCTCTCTCTCTCTCTCTGCCAAACACTATCATTGAACACATTTTAACCCCTCATGCTCTAAATAATAGTAATGGAGGGTGTAAAAGAGTGTTGCTGAATTATTTTATTATTTATTATTCACACACAGCACCCAAAGCTTTAAATGCGTTAATTACCATACTCCACTGATGTACAGTAGCTTCCCTCTCTGTAGCCATGCTAGTGTTTCAGACACAGCCTTCCTGACTTAATAATTAGAGTCACTGATTGGTCCAGATATTCAACCTGCTAGAAATTTATTGGGAATCACATCGCACATTCCCTGATTGCATTCTTTATTAGTTCACAAACTGTGACCAGTGTTTTGTGGCTAAATAAGAACCTTAAAAAATACTGTTAAGAAAAACAATTAACTAACTAATCAAATAACTATCAGTATATTAATCAATTTAAATGATTGGTCGATAATAAAAGAGTGATCAGATTCAGCCCTTCTCTCCTGTCACTTTTCTTTTAAAGCCTGAAGCACACAGCGAGCACACGCTAGCCATGCCAATCACAACCTCCTCCTCCTCTCCTCCAGGCCACTCTCCTTGAAGAGCCGCCGCTGCCGTTTGAGGGAAGTGGGGGAAAACACTGGCTCTTGGAGCGCTGCCCGTGGCTTGGCTGGATTTTATTAAGTACAGCAGGGCTCGCTGGAAGGGCTCCAGAGGATCAGGCAGTGGCAGCAGATGCCGAAAGCTCGCCCATACCAAAACTCCAGCTCAGGGCTCGCCTCACTTTCTCACAGTGTCAGAAACAGCAGTGTGTCAGAAACACTTTCTAATGAGTGACAATCATCATTTTCTGTTAGCCAATTTGTCATAGAATAAACATTATATATATATTTATAGGTTTATGTTTAAGTAAAATGATCATTGTTGTTTTATTCTATAAACTACAGACAACATTTCTCCCAAATTCCAAATAAAAATATTGTCATTTAGAGCATTTATTTGAAGTAATTGAAAAATGGCTGAAATAACAAAAAAAAAAAGATGCAGAGCTTTCAGACCTCAAATAATGAAAAAAAAAAAAAAAGTTCATATTCATAAAGTTTTAAGAGTTCAAAATTCCATATTTGGTGTAATAACCCTGTTTTTTAATCACAATTTTCATGCATCTTGGCATCATTTTCTCCTCCACCAGTCTTACACACTACTTTTAGATAATGTTATGCTACTCACTCCTGGTGCAAAAATTCAAGCAGTTCAGTTTGGTTTGATGGCTTGTAATGATCCATGTTCCTCTTGACTATATTCCAGAGGTTTTTAACTTGGTAAAACCAAAGAAACTCATCATTTTACATGGTTTCTTATTTTTTTAGAGCTGTATATAAAGGAGAACATACCAAGATCCATGAAAACTGTGATTAAAATCAGGGTTATTCCACCAAATATTGATTTCTGAACTCTTCAAACTTTATGAAAATGAACTTTTTTTTTTTTTGCATTATTTGAGGTCTGAAAGCTCTGCATTTTTTTTTAGAAATAATTATTTCAGCCATTTCTCATTTTCTGCAAATAAATGCTCTAAATAACAATATTTTTATTTGGAATTTGGGAGAAATGTTGTCCGAGATTAAAAGATTAATATGAGACAAAAGATCAACATGTGACTGGCAGGTGTGTTTTGTTGCCCAGGTGTGTCCTGATACATTAATTGTTTACACAATAAACAGCGCTCAGTTTCAGATTTGGGTTTTATCTGTGCAGACTGTGCATTTATAGATAGAGGAGTAACTAACATGAAAACCAGAGAGCTGTGAGAGTCTATGGGTGAAAACCAAGTAAATGTCAATCTGAGACAAGATGGAAAATCAATCAGAACCATTAGAGCAAAAATATTGTTCATAGCCAGAACAACTGTTTAGAATGTCCTGAAGAAGAAAGTCGTCACTGGTGTACTAAATAACAGGGGATGAATCAGTCAGATATTTAGACAGCGATTTCACTAATACCTGTACCATGTACAGGGGTTGGACAATGAAACTGAAACACCTGGTTTTAGACCACAATAAATTATTGTCTCAACGGACAGTTCTGGAGAGTTAGGTGCACATTGAATTCTGCCGTGATTTGATCAGCCGTGGTTTTATGTTTTTTAGATACAATCCGGTTTAGCACCCGAACATCCCTTTCAGACAGCTTCTTCTTGCATCCACAGTTAATCCTGTTGGATGTGTCCTTCTTGGTGGTATGCTGACATTACCCTGGATACTGTAGCTCTTGATGCACACAAAGACTTGCTGTCTCGGTCACAGATGCTCCAGCAAGACGTGCACCAACAATTTGTCCTCTTTTGAACTCTGGTATGTCACCCATAATGTTGTGTGCATTGCAATATTTAGAGCAGAACTGTGCTCTTACCCTGCTAATTGAACCTTCACACTCTGCTCTTACTGGTGCAATGTGCAAATAATGAAGATTGGCCACCAGGCTGCTCCAATTTAGCCATGAAACCTCCCACACTAAAATGACAGGTGTTTCAGTTTCATTGTCCAACCCCTGTATTTTTGATTGATTTCACAAATGTCCAGAGTGGCTCAGAGATTAATCCCATCTAGTAATTTAAAAACAGGATACTGACCTGTGCTGAGGAGCAGCAGAACCTTCATGGCGAGGAACTCCTCGTAGGTGAGCTGCAGCCGGACGAACTCCTGACTGACCTGCTTCATACTCACACACAGCTCATACATCGCCGACTGCTGCATGCGCTCCCTGCAGACAAACCACAGACAGGACCGTTAGCATTAGCATCAGAAGCTAAAAACACAAACACATCCATCAAATACACAACATTACCCCTTTTAGAAATAGTGTAGACCTGTGGAACTGCTACTGTGTCATACTATCCAGGATGGGGGTAGCAAAATACTGATATATTTAATTATAGCAAAATTGTGTTTAGCAATACTGTATCATTTTTTTTACAACAGGGCGCGGAGTGGTCCATTGGTCTAAAGTGCTGCCACTATAATCACAAGACCGCTGGTTCGAATAACGGTCATGCAGCTTGCCATCAGCCGCCGGAGCCCTGAGAGAGCACAACTGGCCTTGCGCTCTCTGGGTGGGTACAGTAGATGGTGCTCTTCCTTTCCCCTCATCACTCCTAGGGTGATGTGGATTTGCACAAGGCTGCATCTGTGAGCTGATGTATCAGAAACGAGTCGTTGCGATTTCTTCCGAGCGTTAGCGCTGTGATGCTACTCGGCAATGCTGCATCAGCAGCAGTTCAAAAAGAGGTCTTCACCTCCTTGTGTTGAGGCATCACTAGTGATGGAGGATATACAGCTGAGATAAATTAGGAGAAAATGGGGAAAATTTAGAAATAAAAAAATAAAAACACAGTATTGATAATAACTATTAGTTTACGTATCCAGATCGGCATCAGGCAGTGATTTATCCTGTGTTGTATTTAAACCACGCCCACTAGGTAGCACTGTTGTACTCTGTCTTCTGATCATACTGTTCTTATTGGAAGAAAAATTCTCTTTTAAAAAGATTTTTTTTTTTTGCATTTGATGATATATTTCTAAACTATGATAATAGCAGGGTTGAGCGATACTGTAAAAATGATAAAATCTCAATATTCTTCCAATATATGAGCAATTTTCTAATATGATTTCAAATTTTTAGTTTATGTCTCAACTACAAAAAATATTTTATTCTTTTTTTAATATTTTTTTGTAATAGTAACAAACTGCCCCATTTAGAGACAAATATGCTGTAATATACTATTGTGATTTTTAACACTATTTATACTGGAAATCAAAACCATGGAAGCATAAAAGTACTTGTATAAAACCAATATAGTCGAGTCCCACTAAACTATACAGCTCTGGAAAAAATTAAGAGACCATTTAAGTTTCTGAATCAGTTTCTCTGATTTTGCTATTTATAGGTTTATGTTTGAGTAAAATGAACATCGTTGTTTTATTCTATAAACTACAGACAACATTTTCAGAGCTTTTAGACCTCAAATAATGCAATTAAAACAAGTTCATATTCATAAAGTTCAGAAATCAATATTTGGATAACTTTATGCCTTTACCCCTGCTGCAAAAATTCAAGCAGTTCAGCTTGGTTTGATGGCTTGTGATCATCCATCTTCCTCTTGATTATATTCCAGAGGTTTTCAGTTTGGTAAAATGAAAGAAACTCATATTTTTTAGGTGATCTCTTATTGCCTTCCAGAGCTTTATATACATGTTATATCTCAGTTAAGGAAAAGTGCAAAATATGAAAATCACTGCCTCATTTAAGAGTTTTGGGGTGCACTTTACGATAAGTGTATGTTAATTAACAGTACCTACAACAGAATATCTCAACTTATTACCAATAATTGACATTATTAACAATCACAACATTTTATTGTTTTAATTCATTATTTTTACAGCATTAAAATTGAGTAATTTTAGAAAAGTTTAATAATGTCTCAATCAGTTTTTATTTGAGACATAACTAAACCATTTAACAATGTTTATTAATGTCATAAGCATACCTGTCAAGTCTCCCGTTTTGGCCTGGAAACTACCGTATTTTACTCCTCTTTCCCGCCGTCCTCACGTATTAGTATTTTCCCGTAAATTTCACGTATTATATTAAAATAAAAAACTATATATTATTGAGGAGACATGGCACTGACCGCTCTGTGTCTCTTAACCAATCGTGGAGCCGGTTCAAGGAGAAAGTCCCGCCTTTCAGGAGAAACAGGCAATCAGCTTGCAAAGGAGGGTCAGTGTGGGGAAGCCCAGGCAGCCCAGAAGTTCAGGCAGCTCGTCGGAGCAGCTGATGTTAAAACAGATCTGGATATACAGCGATTTTTCTTAAAGAAAGGTAACGGTAGGCTAATCATAGAAACTGTGATGAGATTTTTCTGATAGCTGCTTAAAAATACTCGTCTCCGAAATAAAACACACAGATTAAACCTTTTAAAATAAAAAAATTACAGCCTGTGACTCAGTTTAACTAGAAATGTGGCGAGGACCTAAATTAACTAAACTGATCAGGGGTGGAGTGATCAAAAGATTCATTTTGCAGAATTTGTGCACCCTTTGTTCAATTTTAAATCCATTAAATAAATTAAAAATATATAATAGAAAAGAGTGCATTTATGCCAAAAAGACATGAAATCTTAACTTTTTAAAAATATCTAGAAAAGGGTTTTTAATTTGGCTGTATTAAAAGAATGACATATGCAGGAATGTCCACAACATTTCAGATTCTGATAATCTAATTGTAATGTGTAAGTGGTTCACTTGTGGTTATTTTAGATTTTTTTGTAAACCTGTCTTAAAATGTAAGGGATACTGAACCTTCGTTGGGCTGGTGGGACGGCTTTAAGCGGACAGAAGAAAAATATCCCTTATTTTTAAATCTAAAACTTGACAGGTATGCATAAGTACTTTGTGTTATCTGTGATACATACTGTAAAGTGTTCATTTATCAACTAACCCCCCAGCATTAATCATAACCCCTGTTTTATGATGTATACTGTATCATATCAGCAGCTTCCTGTCAATACACAGCTCTACCACCCAGAGAGTGAACGCTAGCTAATAGCATGCAGCGTTTCCAGGCCTGTTTGGCTCTTGTAATGCAATAAAACGCTCCTGCACAGAACTGCAGACACATGTTCCTGTGTAATACAGATGTATACAAACACAAATCTCTCAGCCAGAAGAAGAAAAAAAACGCTGTGTTTCGCCTTAAAGTTCGTTCAGCTTAAAAGGATCAGCTACAATATCTCCACACAAACGCGTATCAGAGCAAAGCAGCACAACAGCTCCCCGAGTCTGAGGAGGAACAGAATGAAGGAGGGAACAGTGGAGGAGCAGACGAGGGAAATGTGCAGGCCAGATGAAGCTGCGGAGCTGGAGGGAATTATGGGTTTTGGAAGCGGCCGTGCTTTTAAATCACTGTTGTGTTGACAAAAAAATAATCAAACGCCAGCCCTGTGGGCCGACTTAAAAGAGCCAGAGTTCACATGTGATTCTGCAGGACCAAGCACAACACACACACACACACTGACAATACACACACTCGCGCTCTGCCTTCAGCTCTGTGTGTGTGTGTGTGTGTGTGTGCTGACTTCTGTAAAGAGACGTTTGACTTTTTGGAATATTCACATTTGGCTTCTGATATAAAAGTTAAAGTTGTATCGGGACGTTTTCCAAGTATCTCCAATTTTAGTTTACATCATATAATTTTTCAGTCAAAAATTAAACGCACCTTAAATTTAGTGTCTTTTTCATCATTTCAAAAATTTCTACATTTTCTACATTGTAGTTTAATACTAAAATCATAGTATAATCACTATACATGACTATATAGACACTATACATGACTATATACTATGTATATACTCGACATGACTATATACTATATACACACTATACACAACTATATACTATATATATATATACTATACACACCTATGACGAAAAACATCTTGCTTAGATGGCAGCTTTGCACATCTTGGCATTTTCCTGGAATTCAGGCTTTCAGTTAACAGCTGTGCTGAACTGTGCATCAGTTGTAAAGTTGAGAAGTGGTGGAGTTACAGGTATACAGTGAATTCTAATCCATATTATATGAGAAGCAAGAACTACTTAACTAAGTAAAGAAAAAAGTATTTGCAGTCCAGTTGCAGCGACCATCAAAAATGTTATGATGAAACTGGAGATAAAGAGTAAGAGTTTCCTTAGTTGCAGTGGATAAGTTAATCAGAGTTACCAGCCTAGTAGTAACCTTTTAGTTACTACATGATTCCTTATGAAAAAAAAGAATAATATATATATATATATAATTAGAATTTGTGTCGTTTTTTTTAATTATTCACATTTGTGGCTTTACATCAGCTCTATAATATACAGCTCTGGATAAAACAAATAGGAGAGCACTTAAAAATTATGAGTTTCTTTGATTTTACCAAATTGAAAACCTCTGGAATATCAAACCAAACTGAACTGCTTGAATTTTTGCACCAGGAGTAAAGCAGCATAAAGTTATCCAAAAGCAGTGTGTAAGACTGGTGGAGGAGAACATGATGCCAAGATGCATAAAAAATCTAATTAAAAATCAGGGTTATTCCATCAAATATTGATTTTTGAACTCTTAAAACTTTATGAATAGGAACTTGTTTTCTTTGCATTATTTGAGGTCTGACAACTCATTTTTTGCATCTTTTTTGTTATTTCAGCATTTTGTTATTTGTCATTTTCTGCAAATAAATGCTTTAAATAACAACATTTTTATTTGGAATTTGGTAGAAATGTTTTCCATAGTTTATAGAATAAAACAACAATGTTCATTTTACTCAAACATAAACCTACAAATAGCAAAATCAGAGAAACTGATTCAGGTGAATAGTGTCAGAGAAGCACATTTTTAGAAGCATGCTGAAAAAGATTTCACTTTCCCATTCTTTTCCCTTCTCTGATTACAGTTTATGATTTATGCTTCCCACGTCTGCGTATGAACGATTATATAAACTTAGTCTAGCAGCACAGGCTCAGATTCTGCAGACTCACTGCTGGAACCAGGCATTGTGCACAGGGTGAGCAGAGTGAGCAGAGTGAACTGAGTAAACCATCTGATTGGTTGCTGTGGTGGAACTGGCTCTTATTCGTCCCCTCCTCATATGCTCAGTCTTTTTTAGACATACATAATTCATGTTTGTTTACACTAAACCCAGTGTAAACATCTGTAAACATGAGTCCCGTTCCTTTATGCATCAATCAAATCCAAACACACTGCTGAGGAGTTTGTCAGCCTGTGTTTAGGAGAGTGGGAGTGCTGATCTACAGCCTGTTCCTGTCATCATACATACATAAATAACACGCCAATCAGATCCTAGATCAGCTCTCCTAGTTTAGCGGCTTGAAGACTCCCTTTAAACTTTAAGGGGAAAGTTTCCTGAACAGGTTTTAAAGGAGAACTCTGGTGTAAAATGGACTTTTGTTGTAGTAAAACATGATAAAAAGTACTCACCTTTGATAAATAGCACACCTTCGTTCTTATACAGCATTCTGAAATCCGGACATTTGAACAGTTTGTCCAAACACCCTTCAGACTGGGTGATATGGGACATTATTTTCCCTGATAAATCGCTTTTTACACTGTTTTCTAACTCAAAGTAGCTCCACACCTCCTTACTAGAATCTGGAGAGCCCTGACATTTAAAACGAGGCATTAATAACTTAAAAAGTGCACAAGAAGCTTATTAAAAACCACTGTTTACATCCCATAATGCTCTGAGCTCCGAGCTCCGAGCGCGCCATATTTGTATTGATAATGTTATAGACATTTATATACATAGATTCCGCATAGCCTGCCTCCTGGCATTGGATGCTACGCTATGCAGAGTCTATGTATATATATATATGTCTATGTCATTATCAGTACAGTGATGGCGGCGCTCAGAGCTAAAGCTAGCATTATAGGATGTAATTATGTGGTTTTTAATAAGCTTCTTCTGCACTTTTTAAGTTATTAATGCCTCATTTTAAATGTCAGGGCTCTCGGATTCTGTGGAGCTACTTTGAGCTGGATAACGGTGGGAACAATGATTTATCAGGGAAAATTATGCCCCGTATCACCCAGTCTGACGGGTGTTTGGTCAAACTTTTAAAATTTCTGTATTTTTGAACGCTGTGGGAGAACAGAGGTGTGCTATTCATCAAGAGCAAGAACTTTTTATCATGTTTTACTACAACAAAAGTCCATTTTACAAAAGAGTTCTCTTTTAACCCTAGACCTAAACCATTTAATGGCAAACAACTTGAGATTTAGGACCAGGATTAGGGTTATAGTTTGGTTACAGTTTGAGTTTAGGGTCAAGTTTAGGTCAATGTTTGAGGTTCAGTTAAAATTCAGATAAAAATTTAGTTTAAATCCAACTTCAGATTAAGAGTTAAGGTTGAAGTTAAGGAAAAAATGATAATCTTACATAAAACTACAATAAAAACTGAAGTTGAGGTTAATATTAATTTTAGGTTACGAGTTTAGGTTAGAAGTTGAATAAAGTTTAAGAGTTGAAGAGTTGAAGTTAAGAACAAAGAGTGTAAATTCAATGTATAGTGTGAATTAAATAGAGCTAATATAAGGGCTAGTATAAGTTAAGTTTTTGTTTAATTTAAGCATTTAATTCGTGTCACTTTTGGATTAAGATAAAGGTTAGGTTTAGGTTAGGAGTTGAATATAGTTTAAGGATTGAAATTAAGTTTATGTTCATTTGAGGTAATGATTTTAGTTTTAATGTTACGTTAAAAGTTGAAGTTAAGATAAAGCTTAAATTTAGTTTAGGAGTTTGAAGTTCAGTTCATGTTTAGTTGAAGCAATGAGTTTAAGTTTAAATTCGGTTTAAGGGTTGAAGTTAAATTAAATCTTAGCAGAAGGAGTTTTAATTTAGGTTATTGAGGTTTAAATAGGATTGAATATAAGGATAGGGTTAGGTTAAGTTAGTGAAGTTAGCTTTAAGGTTAAGCTTAGTTTAGGGGTTAAAGTTAAGGATAATGTTAGATTGGGATAATAATTAGATGTTAAGGTTGAGGTTAGGGTTTAAGCGTTTAGGTTTCTTTGATATTTTTGAGTTTAGGCTAAAAGGTTAAGGTTAGGTTTAGGTTGTATTAAAGGGCAAAGGAAGCTGATACTGTAATATATGTACAGTTATTGAGGTCATTGGAAAGTTTTGCAGTTTTATTAAGAGAATATTCTGTGCTTTTGTTTTTACACTGTTGGTAGAAGTAGGTCTTCAGTTTCCTCCTCTGCCTCCAATCGATATGTTTTAAGGACGCTGCTCTATATAGTTCTACTTTCACTGTATATTAAAGGTCTCTGCTGTAGGAGGAAGAAATCTCAGCACCTTCTCAATATAACCCTTTCCTGCCCAAACCACAGTTTATACCTCTCTTTATTATAGGTTTTTAGTACATTCAGAAAAATACCAGTATTAAATAAACAGTTTTTAGATTTAGGTAAAATGTCTATCATATCCATCCATCCATCCATCCATCCATCTATTTATCCATATATTCATCCATCCATCCATATATTTATCCATATATTCATCCATCTACAGTATTTATTCGTCCGTCCATCCATCCACCCATCCACCCACCCATCCATCCATCCTTCCATCCATCCATCCATCCATCCATCCATCCATCCATCCATCCATCTCATCCGTCTGTCTGTCCCTCCATCCATCCATCCATCCATCCATTAAGCCAACCATCTATCCGTCCACCCGTCCGTCCGTTCTTCTTTTTATCCATATATTCATCAATCTACAGTATTTATCCATCCATCCATCCATTCATCCATCCATCCATTCATTCATACATCCATTTAGCCAGCTATCCAACCACCCATCCATTTATTCATCCATCTACAGTATTTATCCATACATGCATCTATCCATCCATCCATCCATCCATTGTGCACCTTTCCATCCATTTATCAGTCTGTCCATCCATATATTCATCTATCTACAGTATTTATCCATCCATCCATCCATACATCCATGTATGTATCTATTCATCTATTCTCACTCAGAACAAAATATGAATGGAATGATCTTAACAGGCCATTCATGTCTTTACTGCACCAAAACCACACCCTGTGCCCACCCTTACACATACACACACACACACACACACACACACACACACACACACACACAGTGCATGTATTTAAGTTTGTTCCTGAACAGCAGTGACACGCGAGGCATCGTGACTGTCCTGGGCGACTGGTGGGCATTCCAGGGGGCAGTAAATCAGCGGCTGGGCCCGCCGGCCCGTCAGCCCCGCTGCCCCAGCATGCCAGGAACACGCCGGCCGCATTCGTCATCCCGCTCTGGCCCTGGCCGCTGCGTGCGGATGCGTGGGAGTCATTTACGAGCGGCAGAAGCTCGCAGCACAGACGTCACCGTGCGCAGAGAGAGGACATTGTGAGTGCATTGTACTGAGATCATTATTCTGAAGGAACTACCTGAGGAGAGAACGCTGCAGCCGCCATCTGTCTGAGGCCACGCTCCGGCCGTTACCAGCCCCTATCAGCAGCTCATCTAAACACACCGCTATAACCTTTATACCTGACTCTGTACACTCACATCAGAATGCATGCTAATCAACACATCACATATATCCACAGTAAAGCTTCATCCCAGCATTTGAACGTAAATCAATTATAAATCCTGTGAATCTGATTGGTAATAAATCCCATTCATCCTAAATGTAGTTGAATTGTAACAAAGAATATTATGATCACCTTTGGTTTGGACTGAATTTTCTCATTACACTGTATATCAGCTCCATAAGCTGTTAACCTCCTTCCAACCTCGTTCTTCAGTTTTCAGGACCCATCAGAACCACCAAACAGGTGGTCTAGAGGAGTCTAGAGGATGACCTACACAGACTTTACTTTATCTACTAGGTGGAGCACACCTTGTGAACACAGTGTTCAAGTGTTTAAAACCTCCAGCAGCACTGCTGTATCTAATCCATTATACCAGCACAACACGCACTAACACCCTTATCATCAGTGTACAGGTCTGAGAATGGGTTTCCCTGCAAACATAGGGTGTTCATTGTATTCTAAAATGAAGAATAAAGCTGAAACAAATAAGAGAGCACTTAAAAATGATGAGTTTCTGTGATTTTACTAAATTGAAAACCTCTGGAATATAATCAAGAGGAAGGTGGATGATCACAAGCCACAAAACCAAGAGTGCCAAGAGCCAGGAGTGGCATAAAGTTATCCAAATGTCATGCCAGTATGCATGAGAGCTGTGATTAAAAACCAGGGTTATTCCACAACATATTGATTTCTGAACTCTTAAAACTTGAGTATGAGCATTTACTTGTTTTCTTTGCATTATTTGAGGTCTGAAAGCTCTGCATCTTTTTTTGTTATTTCAGCCGTTTCTCTTGTTCCACAAATAAATGCTCTAAATGATATTTTTTTTTTTGGGGGGGGGGGGATTTGTTTATATTTTACTTAAACATAAACCTATAAAAAGCAAAATCAGAGAAACTGATTCAGAAACTGAAGTGATCTCTTAATTTTTTTCCCCAGATTTACGCATATTCTACTTTTGAAACCATAAAGAACTGAAGATTGAGCACCAATGCTCAAGGATTTTCTAAGCCTTTACTTTAACACTTTTAGTGTTGAATTAATCACTCTTACACGTACAGTGTTAATGTGACACTAGCAAACTGGCAAAACACACTCACCCATCTCTATTACCATTTGCAGCACCATTTAAAATGTAATAATTTTAGTCATTGTTCCCCACACCAGTTCATCACCTCATTTACCCGGGAGCTGCAGTACCACAGCTGTCCTGCAGGGGCCGCTCTGTTCCCTCATCTAAATTCTCTCAGATCTGTCAATATTAGAGCCTCACAAATCAACGGGAACAGGCGGCCCCTCCTCCCTCCCTCCCTCCCTCCCTCCCGGTTTCTTGTAATCTCTTGTCTATCTCTGTGAATCACACGCCCCATTGACCTCCCCATCCCACTCCATTGATGTGATTAAACGCTGCTTATGGAGGAAACGTGTTTCCGACTCCGGCACAACACTTACCCCGGTGTGCGCTACAGGTGCTGAGACTGACGGGCTGTTTTCAGCAGTCTGACATCATCAGAGCTAGCTCAGCACGTCCGAGATCATGCTACTGAAACGTTTCTCTGCCCCTCAGTCCGGTATTCCACATTACAGCCCTGCTGTTCGGCTGTTTAGAACAAACTGGCTTTGCTTAATCTTTCCAGTTTACAGTCGAAGGGGAAAGAGCTGTGGCATTCCGGATCTGCACAAACACTGTATGTCCTTGGGTTATGAATTTCATAAACATGCTGCTGGAAACATCAATACGCCTACAGTGCAATCCCACCACACACAACTCTTTAAAGCCATAGTTTGGCAAACAATCAGCCATAAGACATGTTTGGGGTCTCTTTGGAGTTTGCTTATTTAGATTTATATTAGACCAGGGGTGTCCAAACTACGGCCGGCGGGCCATTTGCGGCCCGTTTCCTGTTTTGGAGCTGCCCGCGAGGTATTTTAAGAAATAGTATGAAAGTTGTCCCGCTGTTAAGCAAGTTTTTTATAATGTGAGATTCAAAGTTTGAACGCTAGGTGTCAGAAACGGGCCAAAGAGTCTAAAAGCGGAGAGAGTGCGAATTTCTAGCGCAGAAAAACGGGTTAAAAGAGTCTAAAAGCGGAGAGGGCGCGCATTTCTAGAGCAGAAAAACAGACCAAAGAGTCTAAAAGCGGCGAGAGTGACGTTGTAGCGCAGAAAAACGGGCCAAAGAGTCTAAAAGCGGAGAGGGTGCGCATTTCTAGCGCAGAAAAATGGGCCAAAGAGTCTAAAAGCGGAGAGGGTGCGCATTTCTAGCGCAGAAAAACGGGCCAAAGAGTCTAAAAGCAGAGAGGGTGCGCATTTCTAGAGCAGAAAAACGGGGAAAAAGAGTCTAAAAACGGAGACAGTGCTCATTTCTAGTGCAGAAAAACAGGGTAAAAGAGTCTAAAAGTGGAGAGAGTGCTCATTTCTAGCGCAGAAAAACAGGGTAAAAAAGTCTAAAAGCAGAGAGAATGCGCACTTATAGCGCAGAAAAACGGGCCAAAGAGTCTAAAAGCAGAGAGAGTGCGCACGTATAGCGCAGAAAAACGGGCCAAAGAGTCTAAAAGCGGCGAGAGTGAAGTTGTAGCGCAGAAAACCGGGCCAAAGAGTCTAAAAGCGGAGAGGGTGCGCATTTCTAGCGCAGAAAAACGGGCCAAAGAGTCTAAAAGCAGAGAGGGTGCGCATTTCTAGCGCAGAAAAACGGGCCAAAGAATCTAAAAGCAGAGAGGGTGCGCATTTCTAGAGCAGAAAAACGGGGAAAAAGAGTCTAAAAACGGAGACAGTGCTCATTTCTAGCACAGAAAAACAGGGTAAAAGAGTCTAAAAGCGGAGAGGGTGCGCATTTCTAGAGCAGAAAAACAGGCCAAAGAGTCTAAAAGCAGAGAGGGTGCGCATTTCTAGTGCCAAAAAATGGGCCAAAGAGTCTAAAAGCAGAGAGAGTGCGCACGTATAGCGCAGAAAAACGGGCCAAAGAGACTAAAAGCGGCGAGAGTGAAGTTGTAGCGCAGAAAAACGGGCCAAAAAGTCTAAAAGCGGAGAGGGTGCGCATTTCTAGCGCAGAAAAACGGGCCAAAGAGTCTAAAAGCGGAGAGGGTGCGCATTTCTAGCGCAGAAAAACGGGCCAAAGAGTCTAAAAGCAGAGAGGGTGCGCATTTCTAGAGCAGAAAAACGGGGAAAAAGAGTCTAAAAACGGAGACAGTGCTCATTTCTAGCGCAGAAAAACAGGGAAAAAGAGTCTAAAAGCGGAGAGAGTGCTCATTTCTAGCGCAGAAAAACAGGGTAAAAGAGTCTAAAAGCAGAGAGGGTGCGCATTTCTAGAGCAGAAAAACGGGGAAAAAGAGTCTAAAAACGGAGACAGTGCTCATTTCTAGCGCAGAAAAACAGGGTAAAAGAGTCTAAAAGCGGAGAGAGTGCACATTTCTAGCACAGAAAATGGGGTAAAAGAGTCTAAAAGTTGCAGTAAATTAAGGAGTTTTATATTAAGAGACATCATGAAATTAAACATTAATGTGAAAAATCTTAGTTTACACAACACTGTCAAAGATAAAGATAATAAGTCAAGTAAAATGGTGTGTAAATGAAAGTAATCAGTAAAATGTATTATTTAAAGTGGTATATTTCATTATTTGTTTTATTACAGAGTCTGTGGCCCGTAACTTCAAATATATTTCTCCTTCTGGCCCCCAACAAAAAAAAGTTTGGACACCCCTGTATTAGAGATACAGTATAATAGAGCTAGGTTAAGAAGTAATAAAAGATAACAGTACACTGCACCTCAGTTAGCCTCATGCAAACTGCATGCATCAGTAATGTGAATGTGAGTAAGTAATAGGAACAGTCATAGTAGGGATGTGCCAATCCAATAATCAATGGCCAAAAGCCATGTATTGAATAGAAAAAATATAATAGAAAAAAATATATAATCCAATATGATCCATAAGCATACACTATCACATAAATGCTTATTACTTAGAACCCCGTCTTACACGTGTTCAGGTCTATATTTGTTCAATCCGATATTTTGTTCAACCCTATATTTAAGCTTATGTGTTCAGATCTACATGTGTTAAAGCTTATAAGAGTTCAAGTCTACATTTGTTCAATCCCACATGTGTTCAATCCTATATTTAAGATGTGTTCTGGTCTACATGTGTTCAAGTCTACATTTTTTCAAGCCTTAGTATGTTTAAGCCAACATGTGTTCAAGCCTTCTTTTGTTCAAACGTATATGTGTTTAATCTTATATTTGTTCAAGTCTTCATGTGCTCAGGCCTACCTGTTTTCCATCCTACTTGTGTTCAAGCATACATGTGTTCAATCCTACATTTGTTTAATCCTAGCTTTGATCAAGTCTTCATGTGTTCAGGCCTACATGTGTTCAATCCTACTTGTGTTCAATCCTACATGTGTTCAGGCCTACATGTGTTCAGGCCTACTTGTGTTCAGGCCTAAATGTGTTCAGGCCTAAATGTGTTCAGGCCTACATGTGTTCAAGCCTACATGTGTTCAAGCCTAAATACATTCAACCCTACATTTATTCAAACTTCTATGTGTTCAAGCCTACATTTGTTCAGGCCTTTATGTGTTCACTTCTTTATGTGTTCAAGTCTACTTGTGTTCAAGCCTTCATGTGTTCAATCCTACAGGTGTTCAATTGTATATGCGTTCCTCCCTTAATGTTTTAACCTACACACGTTCGAGCCTACAATTGTTTAAACCTTCATGTGTTCAAGCATTCACACGTTCAAGCCTACATTTGTTCAGTCCCACATGTGTTCAATCCTACATTTAAGATGTGTTCTGGTCTACATGTGTTCAAGTATACATTTTTTCAAGCCTCAGTATGTTTAAGCCAACATGTGTTCAAGCCTTCATATGTTCAAACGTGTATGTGTTTAATCCTACATTTGTTCAAGTCATGTGTTCAGGCCTTCCTGTGTTCAATCCTACTTGTGTTCAGGCCTACCTTTGTTCAATCCTACATGTGTTCCATCCTACATGTGTTCCATCCTTCACATGTTCAAACATACATGTGTACAATCCTACATGTGTTCAAGCATTCCCATGTTCAAGTCTACATTTGTTCAATCCTATATGTGTTCAAGCATTCACATGTTCAACCCTACATTTGTTCAATCCTACATGTGTTCAAGCCTTCACATGTTCAAGCCTACATTTGTTCCATCCTACATGTGTTCAAGCATTCACATATTCAATCCTACATTTGTTCAAGCCTACATTTGTTCCATCCTACATGTGTTCAAGCATTCACATATTCAAGCCTACATTTGTTCAAGCCTACATGTGTTCCAGCCTTCACATGTTCAAGCCTACATTTGTTCAAGCCTACATGTGTTCAAGCATTCACATATTCAATCCTACATTTGTTCAATCCTACATGTGCTCAAGCATTCACATGTTCAATCCTACATTTGTTCAAGCCTACATGTGTTTAAGCCTTCACATGTTCAACCCTACATTTGTTCAATCCTACATGTGTTCAAGCCTTCACATGTTCAAGCCTACATTTGTTCCATCCTACATGTGTTCAAGCATTCACATATTCAATCCTACATTTGTTCAAGCCTACATTTGTTCCATCCTACATGTGTTCAAGCATTCACATATTCAAGCCTACATTTGTTCAAGCCTACATGTGTTCCAGCCTTCACATGTTCAAGCCTACATTTGTTCAAGCCTACATGTGTTCAAGCATTCACATATTCAATCCTACATTTGTTCAATCCTACATGTGCTCAAGCATTCACATATTCAAACCTACATTTGTTCAATCCTACATGTGCTCAAGCATTCACATATTCAAACCTACATTTGTTCAATCCTACATGTGTTCAAGCATTCACATGTTCAATCCTATAATTGTTCAATCCTATATGTGTTTAAGCATTCACATGTTCAATCCTACATTTGTTCAAGCCTACATGTGTTTAAGCCTACACATGTTCAACCCTACATTTGTTCAATCCTACATGTGTTCAAGCCTTCACATGTTCAAGCCTACATTTGTTCCAGCCTACATGTGTTCAAGCATTCACATATTCAAGCCTACATTTGTTCAACCCTACATGTGTTCCAGCCTTCACATGTTCAAGCCTACATTTGTTCCATCCTACATGTGTTCAAGCATTCACATATTAAAGCCTACATTTGTTCAACCCTACATGTGCTCAAGCATTCACATGTTCAATCCTACATTTGTTCAAGCCTACATGTGTTTAAGCCTTCACATGTTCAATCCTACAGTTGTTCAAGCCTACATGTGTTCAAGCCTTCACATGTTCAAGCCTACATTTGTTCAAGCCTACATGTGTTCAAGCATTCACATATTCAAGCCTACATTTGTTCAACCCTACATGTGTTCAAGCCTTCACATGTTCAAGCCTACATTTGTTCCATCCTACATGTGTTCAAGCATTCACATATTCAATCCTACATTTGTTCAACCCTACATGTGTTCCAGCCTTCACATGTTCAAGCCTACATTTGTTCCATCCTACATGTGTTCAAGCATTCACATATTCAAGCCTACATTTGTTCAATCCTACATGTGCTCAAGCATTCACATGTTCAATCCTACATTTGTTCAAGCCTACATGTGTTTAAGCCTTCACATGTTCAACCCTACAGTTGTTCAATCCTACATGTGTTCAAGCCTTCACATGTTCAAGCCTACATTTGTTCCATCCTACATGTGTTCAAGCATTCACATATTCAAGCCTACATTTGCTCAATCCTACATGTGTTCAAGCCTTCACATGTTCAAGCCTACATTTATTAAAGCCAACAATTCTTTAACCCTATATTTGTGCAAGATTACATTAGTAACAATTATGCCTGTGTTCAATCCTTAATGCCTGTGTTCTAGGCTTAATAGGAAAGTAAAGTATGTGTTCCACATCATATTTAGATGGCTGTGTTTAGCAAAGTACACGAGGCAAGTGTATTATTAACAGCTTCGTTTAAGAGAGGAAAAGATAAACTTAAGTTTGCTGTATTGGTACTGAGGCTATAACAGTGTTGTATCGTGAGCTCTTACTCGTTAAAGACGAGGTCCGGGGCGAAGTAGAGCATCTGAGCGTTGGTGTGTTTGTAGGATCTCCAGCTGAGGGAGAAGGAGGACAGACACATCCAGGAGTACTGGATCAGCGTGATCTGATCCTCAATGGGCAAAGAGCGGAAACCTGTAGAAAGAAAAAGAGAGAAAATATGAATATTATAGAAAAGTAAATACCATAAATCAATTAATCAGTAAATAAATAAACTAAATATTTACTGTAAATGGCTACTTTTGTGCCCAATAATGCTTAACCCCTTGAACTAGGGCTGCAAGTAATGATTATTTTTGTAGTCGACTAATCTGATGATTATTTTTTTTTCGATTAGTCAGCGATTATTTATGACATGTCCTCCACCTCTAAAAACGATAGAAACAGCTGAACATGAGATTTTATAAGTATTGAAATGCCCAGATGTTGTTAAATACGAAAATTACTGATATTTAGTGAGTAAATATGTAATCTGTTAAGTTTGGGCACTTTTGGAGACACAGATTAAGAAGAATTGAGAATAAACTGTGTGACTGAGTAATTTACCCATCTCCCATTGGTAAATTGCATTAACGATTAGTCGACAATTAAAAATGTAGTCGACAAATTTCATTAATCAACATTGTCGATTATATCAACTAATCAATGGAGCCCATGCCTCAATCGTACATGTATATGTAATCAAATATAAATGCTGTAAACTCTGAATTACAACTGAATCAAACACCTGAGACAATATGAAAAAAGGTTAAATTAAGAAAGATTCATTTTCTAAAGGAACAAACTGAATTAAGATAAAAAATATATAATCCTGAAATAAAACAATTGTGTTTGAACACACATGCTGTGTGTGTGTGATGATCAAATACTATATTAAAGTATAAAACTATGAAATGAGTTGAATCATTTTGCAACTTAATCGTTTTGCAAACAAATCAATGTGCAATTAAACTGAATCATGATCAATTAGACTGTATACTGTATAGGGTGTTGATATCTCAACATGTGGGATGAGATAACCCACAAACAAAACATTATATGGGGAGGTCTAAAGCGCTTCCACTATGATCGGGAGTTTGCTGGTTCGAATCCAGGTCATGCAGCTTGCAATCAGCTGCCGGAGCCCTGAGAATGGCCTCACTCTCTCTGGGTGGGTACTGTAGATAGTGCTCTTCCCCTTCATCACTCCTAGGGTGATGTGGATCAGCACAAGGCTGCATCTGTGAGCTGATGTATCAGAACCGAGTCGCTGCACTTTCCTCCGAGTGTGATGGAGAAGGCGTGTGCTAGTCTTCACCCTCCTTGTGTTGGGGCATCACTAGTGATGGGAGTACCAACAATTGGCCAGATAAATTAGGAGAAAATTAGAAATAAATTTATATTTAAAATATATATATATATATATATATATATATATATATATATATATATATATATATATATATATATATATATATATATATATATCACATTTTATAATTAATAATAGAATGAATGAAAAAAATTATTTGTTCTGAGCAACAAACGGGAGTAATGACTCTCTGGCTGTTCAGTAGAGTCCGTCTGTGGGTTAAAAATAGTGAGTTGTGTGTATGAGCAGGTAAACAGTGTGGAGGAGGGGGCTGGGTTGTTTTTCCTGTGCTGTAGCTGCACGTCCAGAGGTGTTAATATTTGTCTAGACTCGATAAACTGTTGCAGCACAATCACCAGAATCAGCTTTACACAAACTGCCCAAGGTCTCCATTTATCACCCTGTGCTGTACTGGAGCTCCATAAATAGAGTTCACCCAGCACTGGACAGAAAACTCTCACCGAGAGCCGCACGCAGCTGAAGATCCACAACAGCAAGGACACGCAGAGGCTCATCAGTGAAGATGAGGCTGTTTCAGTCTACAGTCAAATCATTGAACTCAATTTCCAATCACTTCCATGTCTAGAGGTGTATAATAAAAGCAGCAGCTAGGCATGCTGGGACTGCTTCTACAAACATTAGTGAAAGAATGGGATGCAGCACCTGTGCAACAACAAGTCCAGTCGTGAAATTTCACGACTCACTACTAAATATTCCACAGCCAACTGTCAGTGATATTATAACACAGTGGAAAAGACTGGGAACGACAGCAACTCTGTGCTCAGATTAGTTCATCACTACACACCTCCAAACTTCATGTAGCTCCAGATTAGATCATCACTACACACCTCCAAACGTCATGTAGCTTCAGAGTTCATCATCACTACACACCTCCAAACTTCATGTAGCTTCAGATTAGATCATCACTACACACCTCCAAACGTCATGTAGCTTCAGAGTTCATCATCACTACACACCTCCAAACTTCATGTAGCTTCAGAATTCATCACCACACACCTCCAAACTTCATGTAGCTTCAGAGTTCATCACTACACACCTCCAAACTTCATGTAGCTTCAGAGTTTATCAATCACTACACACCTCCAAACTTCATGTAGCTTCAGAATTCATCACCACACACCTCCAAACTTCATGTAGCTTCAGAGTTCATCATCACTACACACCTCCAAACTTCATGTAGCTTCAGAGTTTATCAATCACTACACACCTCCAAACTTCATGTAGCTTCAGAGTTCATCATCACTACACACCTCCATCCAAACTTCATGTAGCTTCAGAGTTAATCACTACACACCTCCAAACTGGAGAGTTTCCATGACGGAGCAGCTCAAATCCATCCAAACATCACCCACATCACCAAACACAGCAATGCACTAACACATTCAGTTCTCAGGAAGCAGCTGTTAACGAGCTGAGTAGAGGGATCAGGTGTGTCACAGTGCATTTAAATCACAGTGGAATGAGGTTCAATGTTGAAATTAGTGTTGAGGGAAGAACAACACAAAACTCTATATTTAAATCTCAGCATAGCCAACAGTGTAATGCACACTCAGAATTAGAGTAGAATTAACTCACTCACTAATCATTTTATAGCACTTGCTGAGGATGTCTGGCTCAACACCTCTGCAATGCATTATCGTGTAAATTGGAAATTCAAGCTTAAAGCACTACAAAACAGTTAAAACACCATATACTGCACTATTTATGTAATAGAAAGCAATTCCAATTGCAGCTCCAGTTTTAGAAAGTCCACCAAGAACAGGGCCTTGTTCCAAGACAACTCCAAGATTATGATGATATGTAACCAAATCAAAATTAATTTAAAATGAGTCAAAACCAAGTCTAAACAAGTCAAAGTCTAAAGTTTAAAGCAAGCAAAGATTCGGTCAAACCCAAGTTTAAAGCAAGTCAAACCCAAGTTTAAGGCAAATCAAGCCCAACTAGTTCAAACCCAAGTTTAAAGCAAGTCAACTCAAGTTTAAAGCAAGTCAAACACAATTTTAAAGCAGGTCAACCCCAACCAGGTCAAGTTCAAGTTTAAATCAAATCAAACTCAAGTTTACAGCAAATCAAGCCCAACCAGTTCAAGTCAAACTCAAGTCAAACTCAAGTTTAAAACAAGTCAGACTCAAGTTTAAAGCAAGTCAAACTCAAGTTTAAAGCAAGTCAAACTCAAGTTTAAAGCAAGTCAAGGTCAAGTTTAAAGCAAGTCAACCTCAAGTTTAAAACAAGTCAAACTCAAGTTTAAAGCAAGTCAAACTCAAGTTTAAAGCAAGTCAAACTCAAGTTTAAAGCAAGTCAAACCCAAGTTTAAAGCAAGTCAAACTCAAGTTTAAAGCAGATCAAGCCCAACTAGTTCAAGCCCAAGTTTAATGCAAGTTTAAAGCAAGTCAAGCTCAAGTTTAAAGCAAGTCAAACTCAAGTTTAAAGCAAGTCTAACTCAAGTTTAAAACAAGTCAAACTCAAGTTTAAAACAAGTCAAACTCAAGTTTAAAGCAAGTCAAACTCAAGTTTAAAGCAAGTCAAACTCAAGTTTAAAGCAAGCCAACTCAAGTTTAAATCAAATTAAACTCAGGTTTAAAGCAGATCAAACCCAAGTTTAAAGCAGGTCAACCCCAACCAGGTCGAGTCCAAGTTTAAATCAAATAAAACTCAGGTTTAAAGCAGATCAAGCCCAAGTTTAAAGCAAGTGAAACCCAAGTTTAAAGCAAGTTGAAACTAAGTCAAACTCAAGTATAAAGCACAGGAACCTGAATTAAAGCAAGGCAAACCTGAATTTAAAGTAAGTTGAAACCAAGTTTAAAGCAAATTAAACCCAAGTTTAAAGAAAGTCAAACCTCTAAAGTGAGTCTACAGCAAGTGGAAGTCAATAGAATCTGCAACCAAACCCAAACTCAAGTCAAAAAGGAATCAAAATCAAGTTAAATCAGTTTTAGTTAAAGTTAAAACCAGGTTGAACCATAGTCTAACCTGAACTCTAAAACAGGCTCTAAAGATAAAGTTAGGTGAAGACCCGCTGCAGCCTTGGTGCTGTGTGTGCAGCTCTCGCTCTGCACTGTGTTCTGAATCTCAGGATGTGTGTTTGAAAGTCAGTAGGCCTGATTTACCCCGGCGTCTACCGGCTTTCTATTTATACATCTGGATAAAGCAAGCAGACACCCGGTATCAAATAATTGCAATCCAGCAGATGAGTCCTGAGAGAGGAGCGCGTGAAGACTTCAGTGTGAACAGCAGAGTCAGGATCTTTACCAAACTTCAGCTCACACACCTTTCCTACCCGCCGGCTACAGCTCAGTACCACACATCACCTACAGCATCTGTGCAAAACCTGCAGACGCCTGATGAGTTCATTTCATCAGCTTTAAGGAGTATTCACTCAATAAAACAGGGTGCTGTAGAGATTACTATAAAGCATTAGATAAAGTGGAATAATTTCCTTAGTACTGGGCAGTAGAGCGGTGAGGTTCCATCCAGTACAACAACAATAAAAATAACACTATATAAACTAATATTCAGTGTACTATAGTGTGTACTATTTTCAGTGTTTTATACAAACTGTTTTACATACACTGAGCTACACTGGTTCTTAAAGGGAGTAACATCTGGCACACTGATTGGTTTATTTTTTGATACGCCCAAAATTAACCACACCCATGATTAAATAAGAGAATTAGTACATTCCTTTTGCGCGTTTCGAGCCACTCAAGGTGTATTTTTAAGGTGTATTCATTTTGAACCTTTAATATCTAAGCCCCTTCTGTCAGGTAGGATGCGGGAAGGACCAAGAAAACAGAACTGAGCATAAACAGGAAAACACGAGGACCACTAACAGACGTAAAAACGTACAAGGATCGACACACGAGAAAGGAAACACGGACTATAAATAGAGGTGGACACAAACGGGAAACAGGAAACACCTGGGACTAAGGGGCGGAGTTACAAATGGACACAGGTAAGTGGAAAATTACAGGGGAACAACACAGAGAAGCACGGGTCACGTGGGGGTCACACACAGAGGCATGAGAACAGGCAGGAAACAGGGCAAAGACGTGACACCTTCAGACAGCCTGTACCTGTTTTACTTAATCTTATTTATTCTTTTATTTATTTCCTTATTTATTATTATTATTATTATTATTATTAGTTTTGAATTATTGTTTTTTAACTTATTTTGATTTTCTTTTATTATTATTATTATTATTATTATTATTGCTTTTATTTTTTATAATTTTTTTAGTTCATTTATTTATTTGAATTTTTATTGTATTATGTAAAAGTTAGTTTTAGCTCATTTTAACTCATTTTTGTTGTATTAATCTTTTTTTTTTATCTTATTTTTTATCAATTATACCATACTTTATTATAATCATTATTATTTTTTTTCTATTTTATTCTAATTCTATTTATTTTTTTTATCTATTTTTATATTTTATTTACTGTTATTATAAAATGATTAAATTTAGCTATTATTTTCTGTGTCATGTCATTCCATGTTTTTGTAAGTGCTCGGCTACATTGAAAATGAGGGTTGCCCTCAATGTACATCTGAGTCAAAATAAAGGTTGATTGATTGATTGATTGATTGATTGATTTTTTGCGCCCTCACGATACAAAAGACTCACTGACGCCCTAAATTCAGCTGCACAATGTGCAATTGACCAGTGCACTAAAGATCGCTAAAACAGGGCCAATAGCGTACTTTAAACATATTATGATAATTAACTGTGAGACATACCTGGAAGTACTTTGGCCCACTTGACCACGCGGATCATCTGTTTGCCGGCGAGTTTGTTGAGGCTGGTCAGCAGGTGGTCGGTTGTGTCGGGCTGCGTGTTGTCGTAGCCGGCGAACACCACCTCGGGCTCGATGAGCTCCAGGATGCTGCAGACGGACGGCGACAGGTACGGAGTCACCGCAGAGCCGTGAGGAACCAGAGCCATGCTGGAGGTCAGCTCCTTCTCTGAGGTGAGGAACGGGGCGGAGTCTTTGGAGCCCTGTACCGAGTCCTCGCTCACACTCTTCAGCTTCCCCAACTTCTTCGATTTACGTGCTGAGAGAGGAAAAACAAGCAATCCTTAAATACGGAAATCATCCAGACTATGAAGGAACACATAAGGAATCATGAATCATCAGCTGTTTGTTAATTTGTGGTTTCTGGGGCTGGTAACTCTGATGAACTTATCCTGTACAACAGAGAGAACTCTTGCTCCTCCTTTCCTGGGGCGGTCCTGATGAGAGCCAGTTTCATCATAACGTTTTTGATGGTCTTTGAGACTGTACTTGAGGATACTTTCAAAGTTTTTTATTAAGTTGAGTAGTTTTTGCTTTTTATAATATATATTAGAACAAAACTCAAATATTCACTATTCACTGTATACCTGTAACTCTACCTCTTCACTACTTTACTTTAACTGATGCTCTCAAACACTTTATTAAGAGGCAAGAAATTCAAATAATTAATTCTTGACGAGTTCAGCACAGCTGTTAACTGAAAGCCTGAATTCCAGGTGACTCTACCTCATAAAGCTGACTGAGAAAATCCAGCAGAGATGTACAAAACTGTCTAATCTAAGCAAGAGATGCTACTACTTTAGAAGAATCTAAAATATAAAACATATTCTGATTTGTTCAACATGTTTTCGTTAAGTACATAATTCCATATGTTTTTTTCTTTATAGTTTGGATGACTTTAGTATTAATCTACAATGCAGAACATTTTCAAATAATATGAAATAATGTAATTTACAATACATTTACACAGACAGATTCTGCTGATTTCTCAAAAAATAAATAATAAAACAAATGAAAAAATTGTCCCACCTTTTAATTAAATACTTAAAATCTTATATATGGAATCAGCACTGGGTTGAGATATAAGACAATAATATTTTAAAAAAGCATAATGTGTGAAGACAAGTTCAAGATTACTATTAAATATTTTGTATTTCAATATTAATTTTGTCGCTGTCCAATGAAAAACACTTATCTCCAAAACAGCAACTTTACAGGAGAGGAAAAACAAAACTTGTAAACTTTCAATGGAAGTCAATGTAAAAAAAGTTTATTTCAGGTCATTTTGAAGAGTTTCTATTGGTCCGTTCATCAAGAAGTTTTGGCACAGTGTAAGGGACAGTTTGTCTATTCAAATTATGTAGTAAATTAAAAATCAACAAAAATGGAGATAAGTGTTTTTTATAGGACAGCGACGATTTATATATTTTTTGCCTTTAGATTTTGATATGTTGAGACAAACAAGAAACAAAATAAAAACATTTAACACATCAACAGCAAGATGCTCTACACTCCCTAAGACCCGCCCCCTTAGTACTGAATTTTGGCTTAAGGTAAATGGTTTGGAGAGCCACGTCATCTACTGGTGTTGGATTAAAAGAAATAAAAAAAACAGCACAGCAGATGGTGAATCAGTACTGTCTCTACTGTATGGAGACCAGTGATGTCAGTAACACGTTACTTAGGCGTGTCTTTAGTTTCCGCCCGTTTTCGTTTTTCCCCAGTTCTCGGGTTCCCTATCTCTTTATAAAGGCGTTTTTTTTTGCGGCCGCGTCCCAATTCACTAGCCAGGGCAGCGGTCTGCCACAAATTTGATTGGCAGAGGAGAGCGTTTGAAGATTTTACACCACACGTGATTGGAAGTTCACTGTGGCGCAGAGCGCACACACCGTAAAGACAAGAAAAGTTCCGGTGCTTTAAATGAACACTGTCAGAATTAAATCCTTCTCAGTAGTTGGGTCCGGACCCGGACCCGGACCGCAGTCTGCAAATATGTGATCCCTGGTCTAGACCATATACACGGTTCTGTTTTATTAAACCACTCCTTGCTGCCCTGCAGAGAACAACAGGTTCAATGTTCAGTTTTACTGTGTTAAATATGTCAGGTCAAGAAAGACTTTCTTTATTTTATATATTTTTTTTTAAAACAAGTATTTATGTTTAGTAAAATCAAGAAAGACCATATTTTATTTTTTATAAAAAAAAATATTTATGTTAAGTTAATTTTTTTATTTTTATAAAATATATATATATATTTTTTAGGAAATAGTTCAACTTAATAGAGATAAATTGTTGCTGTTAAAATTGCATTTTCCAATAAAGGGAGTATTGGCAAAACTGGTTATCATTTTTATGTTAAGGCGGCGCCGCGGCGGGAGGTGGTGTCTGCAGCTGCTGAAAGTAACTAATAAAGTAACTTGTAAAGTAACTTAGTTACTTTTAAAATCAAGTAATCCATAAAGTAACTAAGTTATTTTTTAAAGGAGTAATCAGTAATCGGATTACTTTTTCAAAGTAACTATACCATCACTGATGGAGACTGTATAACAGCAGGTAAAATTGACATCAGAACAGCTAGACAACAAAAAGTGTGTGTGCTGGTGTGCTGAGTGTGTGTGTGTGTGTGTGTTTGTTGATGTTTCCACTATAAAATGCATAAAAGCCGGATATGATTGGACAGCGTGAGACGGTCCCTGAAACAAAGCTACATTTAAAACAGAGCTCTTTTCAATCAGGGCTGTTTCTGTACTTAAAAATCCAATTTAGCTAAAACTGTGTTTGTGTTTGTCGCGGCGATGCGTAAAAATAGAAAATAAATTGCTCTGGCTGTAGAGGAGACAGCGCAGATTAAGGCCTGCTGTGGGAAACGCCGGCTAAACGAAGCGGAAACAGAGCGAAACGCCGAGAACAACGAGCGCCGCTTCCGTCACACTCGTCTAATTTCTCTCTTTTACGCTGATGTACAGTACAGGCCAAAAGTTTGGACACACCTTCTCTTTTTCAAGGCGTTTTCTTTATTTTCACGACTATTTACATTGTAGATTCTCACTGAAGCATCAAAACTATGAATGAACACATGTGGAGTTTTATGTACTTAACAAAAAATGAGCTGAACCTCCACAGTCACCGGACCTGAACCCAATCCAGATTTGAGGTTTGGGGTGAGCTGGAGCACAGAGTGAAGAAGGCAAAGGGGCAACAAGTGCTAAACACTAGGGGTGGGCGATATGGCTCTAAATTAATATCACGATATTTCAGGGTATTTTTGCGATCACGATATACTTGGCGATATAAGAAAACAGAAAAATAATTCATTAATTTCAGGAATATAGTATAACAGTATAACAGAATAATCATAATGTGGCAAAATATATATTATAGCATAAAACAATATAATGCAGCAAAAAATATTGCAGAATATTTAGTGCATGCATATAAACTGCAAAGTAAAACAATTATACAATAAATACACTTAAAGTTTTATAGTAAATAATAAACTAGTTTTAAGACAGAACATCTCTATTATCATGGTATGGATTTTTAATATCATGATATTTCTGTGACACGATATAATGTATACCATATAATATTGCCCACCCCTACTAAACACCTCTGGGAACTCCTTCCTTCAAGACTGTTGGAAAACGTTTCATTTCAGGTGGCTACCTCTTGAAGCTCATTGAGAGAATGATGCAGAGAGTGTGCAAAGCAGTAATCAGAGGTGAAATAACTGAAAACATGTTTTATATTCTAGTTTCTTCAAAATAGCCCCCCTTTGCTCTGATTACTGCTTTGCACACTCTCTGCATCATTCTCTCAATGAGCTTCAAGAGGTGGCCACCTGAAATGAAAAGTTTTCCAACAGTATTGAAGGAAGGAGTTCCCAGAGGTGTTTATTAGCACTTGTTGCTCCTTTGTCTTCTTCACTCTGTGCTCCAGCTCACCCCAAACCTCCAATCTGGATTGGGTTCAGGTCCGGTGACTGTGGAGGACAGCTCATTTTTTGTTAAATATATAAAACTCCACATGTGTTCATTCATAGTTTTGATGCTTCAGTGAGAATCTACAATGTAAATAGTCGTGAAAATAAAGAACTTTCGGCCTGTACTGTATGTATTGTGCACTCCGTCTCACTTCAGCGAGCCCGTCTCTCCAGTTATTTACCATCATCAAGAATCTTAAGCACGAACCTCCAAATCGCAGCCATTCATTACAGTCTGAAAGAGGAAACTCCGTAAGTCCTTTAATGCCTGCCTGAGTGACTGTTAACTAACAATGTGTCATTTGCAATCGTTCAGCCCGGCTGACAGGAAAGGCCTGACTAAAGCACTTGTTTTTGGACTTCAGGGAATCCAAAGCCAGTGAATCAGAGCTTGGACCAGATCCATCTACAGCAGAGCAGAGGAATTTAGCGATGCTGCTATAGGTAGAAACTCTTTAGAGTCAGAGGAACTGTTTTAAATCTGTTCACATTTACCAGACGTCTCTCTGAGCACTCTATTTTGGAGATTAATTAGATAATTGAATAGAGAATTACCTAGGTCTGTCATGATATATAATAAAATAAAATAAAAATCAAATCTATAATAAAAATGGCCATTTCTGACCATTTAATTCCAATAATAATAATAATAATAATAATAATAATAATAATAATAATAATAATAATAATAATGAAACTATACCATTTTAAAGAGTAAAACATTATTTATTCTTTAAAATATTCAGAAATTGGAATTGGAATTGAAATAGCTATTTATGTAAATAGGCTCTCCTTACTAAGAAGACCACAGTGGGCGATACTGAGCTCAACAAAAATGTAGTTCATGTCCATATATTATATACACTGTGTGTATATCGTGACAGGCCTATATCCTAAATAAATTAAATCTAAATAAAATAAAAGACAAACTGTTGACACAACTTCATAACTTATTCCCATTAATTTGCTTTTCTCGAAAAGTGACATTTTTGAGGTTGTGCACTGCAAAAAAATGAAATTTTAAAGTTTTAAGGCATTAGATCTTATTTTCCTCTCTGATAAGTGTCATGTCCTGTCTGTCCTCGTGCCTGTGTGTGTTCCACGTGACCTGTGCCCCTGTGTTCTGTTCCAGTACTTTTCCACCTGTGTCAATTTGTAGCTCCGCCCCCTAGCCCCAGGTGGTTCCACTTCCCTTGTGTGTTATATAGCCCTCCTCTGTCTCTTGTCCTTTGTTGGTCTTTGCACTAACCCCTGTTGTTTGTCGTACATCTGTTTCTTGTGTTCATTCCTGCGCTCCTTGGTTTCCTGCTCTGTGTTTATCCCGTCTTGTTTTAGTTCCTTGTTTATCTTGTTTATTCCTGGTAATTGTCTCTGCTTTGTTTAGTTCATAGTCTTGTTTCATTCATTTGTTTTCCTTGTATAGCCTCCCTCTTTGTTTGTAGTTTATATTTATCTTGCTTATTCTCGTGCTCCTTAGTTCCCTCCTTAGTGTATATCTTTTGTTTATCCTTTGTTATATTTTAGTTCCCTGTGTTATTCCCTAGTTTATTCCCTTGCCCTGTTTTAGTTTATCCTGCCTAGTTTTATAATATCTCTTGTTTGTTTGTTAGTTTTATATCACGTTGGTTTTCTTATTCATTTCATTGTTCTGTGTTTACCCGTCTATTTGTTTATTTGTTGTTTAGTTATTAAATTCCTATTCTTACTTGCACTTACGTTGTCTCCTCGTCTCCCTACCTGGGTCAATCCTGACAATAAGACTTTTTGTCTTTAGACTATTTCGCTTATTTTTGGAATAATGATCTTATTCACTCTAACTTAGAATTGTCATCTTAATTTACGTAATTTGAACTCAAAAATAAGCACAAAAAGTCATAAATCAAGTTATTCTAATTCTTGTTTCCAAATTTAAGGACGATTTAAGTCTTACTTTACTTATTTTGAGACTTTATGATTACTTTTTTAAAGAAATCGTACCAAGAATAATTAGCTTACCCCGTTAGCAGAGTTTTTTGCTTAATATAAGCATTTATGTCCAAATTTACATATATTTTGTCGAGTTTTCACCAATGGATGTTTTTGCAGTGTCTCCCTACATTGTACAATAAAGTTTTTAGTTTTATATTTTTTGTCAGGCCTAGCATAACCTGATAGTCATAATACTATATGTTGACCTAATCTACTGTACTGCCAGTGCTATATTAATAACACAAAATATCAGAACCTGAAGAGCCAGGACTACTCATCATTACAATGGAATTATGTCAAATAGTTTTAAAAAAGGACAAGATAAAAAAAAAATGTGAGCCATTACTTTACTTTGCTGGATTCACTGGCATGTTTTGGGTCATTGTCATGTTGCATGGTCCACCCCCACTTCAAGCACCCTTCACTATAGTGAAATGCTGCTGGAGTTTTTAAACACTTACTCTCCTCCACTCTCTATTACACACTCCTTCCTACTGTAGCTGCTCCACCTTGCAGATAAAATAAGACTGAAGCTTTGAATCCGTTGCTGCACAATTTACAGTGTTGCTCATCCTCTAGATCAGGGGTCGGCAATTAAGTTTTT
The DNA here is from genome assembly GCF_023375975.1 of Astyanax mexicanus. Classification (NCBI taxonomy): domain Eukaryota; kingdom Metazoa; phylum Chordata; class Actinopteri; order Characiformes; family Acestrorhamphidae; genus Astyanax; species Astyanax mexicanus. The sequence continues at coordinate 50,664,583 of NC_064414.1, forward strand.
TCCAAACCATTATGTGAAAATATATATAAAAATTCTGTTTTAGAAAATGAAGTGTGATAGGATGGAGAGGATGGAGTGCTACAGACTAGTAGCTCTCCAGCCCAGAGGGTTATTGAACCCAATTGCAGAACAGCTGATCTCAAAGCAGGTAAACCCAAGAAAAACAGAAAAAAATAAAAAAATTAACACGCCGCTTCTCAAGGAGGACTGAACCCGTGTCGTCAGGATCGTGCTCCAATACACTACTGCTGCCCGGCTAGTGAATTGGGACACAGCCGGGAGAAAAAAACGCCCTTACAAGAAGATAGGGAGCCAAAGAACGGGTGGAAAAACGAGAACGGGTGGAAACTAAAGTCACACTGAGCGCGACAGAGAGAGAGACAGGGGAGGAATGTAAACAAAAGCTCAACAGAGAAGCATTTTTTTTTTTTTTGTCATTATCGTTCATTATTGTTCAAACAACCTCACGGGCAGATGTTTCATGCCGCCTATTGCCGACCCCTGCTCTAGACACAGGATGGTAATTGCTGGTTTATGTTTATGGTTGATCTGGGTATACATTATAATAGTATTATAATACACTTCATGTGTGTTCTGTATTTAATATAAGTTATTAGTAAGTTGTGAAGCATCTTGGGAAATTGTTTTAACACAATATGACTCAAATTCCTGAGCCTCCATTACCATCTGGCTTTGCTTTGCACTGGGTTTGCTTATGTCGTGTTGTACAATGTTCTCACGTAATTTCTCACGATTTGATCATGATTTGAACTCTATTTTGACCTCTAAGCTCGACACATGTTTTACAACATCAGCATCATCATTACAGGTTCCTTATGCAGGCTGCTGTTTACTCTGTTCTCCAGTCTCTTAGCAAACATCAGCATCGCTCCACGTTCTCCAGGCTCACGTTCTGGTCTCACGCTGTATGCAGTAACAGTTTAACACGCAGCAGCCCGTGCCGCTCAGTCATTAGCGAGCCATGCTTGTTTTTAAACTGCGCTAATGTGCAGATATTGCTTGTTTACTGAGTGCAGAGCTGCTTTGCGCTCACGTGAGGACGGAGGTTTTGTGCCTGGGGTTTCTCGGCTGGGCTGTAATAAGCAGCTTTACAGAGGTTTATTGTTTGCTTTAAGTAGAGGTTTACCTCCCAGATTCATCCCCGCCTGGAGACACTTCCGTACTCGGCAGGCCGGGCAGTTTTTCCGTCGGATTTTGTCAATGATACAGTCGTTCCTCCCAGCGCACAGGTAGTTGTGCTGACCTATGAGAGAGAGAGAGAGAGAGAGAGAGAGAGAGAGAGAGAAAAAAATTGTAATTGTAACATTTTAAAATTATTTTTTTTTCCATTACAATAATTACATTACATAACATTTGGCAGACGCTTTTGTCCGAAGTGATTTACAATAATGATGTACTGTACAAGGAGTAATAGAAGTTCAAGGTAAAAAAAAACATTTAAGACCAACCTAAAGAAGGCCAAATGGTAATAGTGGGATAGAGGAGAAAAACAAGGGAAGAAGGAAATGAGGTAAAAAGTAGTTAGTTAGTTAGAGGTGTTAGGAGAGTAAGTGCTCTTTGAAGAGCTCTGTCTTCAGGAGTTTATTAAAGATAGTGAGAGATTCTCCTGATCTGGTGGTAGAAGGTAGTTAGTTAGAGGTGTTAGGAGAGTAAGAGCTCTTTGAAGAGCTCTGTCTTCAGGAGTTTATTAAAGATAGTGAGATATTCTCCTGATCTGGTAGTAGAAGGTAGTTAGTTAGAGGTGTTAGGAGAGTAAGTGCTCTTTGAAGAGCTCTGTCTTCAGGAGTTTATTAAAGATAGTGAGAGATTCTCCTGATCTGGTAGTGGAAGGTAGTTTGTTCCACCGTTGGGGAACTCTGTATGAGAACAGTCTGGATTGCTTTGTGTGAATGTTTGTTTGGTAAAGCGAGGCGACGTTCATTGGAGCTCAAGACTAACACTGCACCTGCATTTAAGCAGCAGCAGCTTCCTCACAGCTTTTTATACCAAATCACTTTCTCAGATTCCTAGAAAGCGACAGGCTCGTCTCTCTGGTCCTCAGTAAAGACTGACCTCTGAGTCAAGGTCGTTTGATGACATCACGCTTCCTGACTCGTACTTCGCTCACTGTAAATACGCCACATTCTCCACTGTAGGGTCCTCCACCGACTGACCCTCAGCTGCCCTGAAGGACGCTGTGTGTGTGTGAGATTGTGTGTGTGTGTGTGTTGCTGTGTAAGACTGCAGTGATGTGAGTGAGTCTCCCCTTAGAACCATTCTGCTCCACTGAGCCCCACACCCACACACACACACTAAACACACACACACACACACACACACACATACACACTCTTACACACACACACACACTAAACACACTAAACACACTCACTTACACACACACACACACACACACACACACACACACACACTAAACACACTCGCTCACACACACACAGAGAAACACACACACTCCACAAGACCCTCTCGCTGCGCCGCAGGGTCACACAAACACGCACTGGGGCCACACACTGTGTGTGAGAATGAGTGAGCGAGTGTGTGGGTGGATGTGTGTGTTTTGTGCACTCTCTCTCTCTCTCTCTCTCTCGCTCTCTCTCTAACAAACTCACTCTCTCTTGTGCTCATTCTACATGCTTATATCCTATACATACATCCTACTAAGAGAGAGAGAGAGAGAGAGAGAAAGAGAGAGAGAGAAATATATTGATAGACAAATATAATATATATATAATAAAATATACACTGCTCAAAAAATAAAGGGAACACTCAAATAACACAATAAAACTCCAAGTAAATCAAACTTCTGTGAAATTAAACTGTCCACTTAGGAAGCAACACTGATTGACAATCAATTTCACCTGCTGTTGTGCAAATGGAATAGACAACAGGTGGAAATTATTGGCAATTAGCAAGACACACTCAATAAAGGAGTGGTTCTGCAGGTGGGGACCACAGACCACTTCTCAGAACCTATGCTGTCTGGCTGATGTTTTGGTCAGTTTGGAATGTGGGTGGTGCTTTCACACTCGTGGTAGCATGAGACGGACTCTACAACCCCCACAAGTGGCTCAGGTAGTGCAGCTCATCCAGAATGGCACATCAATGGAGGGCAACAACCCAGCAGCAGGACCGCTACCTCCGCCTTTGTGCAAGAAGGAACAGGAGGAGCACTGCCAGAGCCCTGCAAAATGACCTCCAGCAGGCCACAAATGTGCATGTGTCTGCACAAACGGTTAGAAACCGACTCCATGAGGATGGTATGAGGGCCCAACGTCCACAGATGGGGGTTGTGCTCACAGCCCAACACCGTGCAGGACGCTTGGCATTTGCCAGAGAACACCAGGATTGGCAAATTCGCCACTGGCGCCTTGTGCTCTTCACAGATGAAAGCAGGTTCACACTGAGCACATGACCGACGTGACAGAGTCTGGAGACGCCGTGGAGAGCGGTCTGCTGCCTGCAACATCCTTCAGCATGACCGGTTTGGCAGTGGGTCAGTAATGGTGTGGGGTGGCATTTCTTTGGAGGGCTGCACAGTCCTTCATGTGCTCACCAGAGGTAGCCTGACTGCCATTAGGTACCGAGATGAGATCCTCAGACCCCTTGCGAGACCATATGCTGGTGCGGTTGGCCCTGGGTTCCTCCTAATGCAGGACAATGCTAGACCTCATGTGGCTGGAGTGTGTCAGCAGTTCCTGCAAGATGAAGGCATTGAAGCTATGGACTGGCCCGCCCGTTCCCCAGACCTGAATCCGATTGAGCACATCTGGGACATCATGTCTCGCTCCATCCACCAACGTCACGTTGCACCACAGACTGTCCAGGAGTTGGCGGATGCTTTAGTCCAGGTCTGGGAGGAGATCCCTCAGGAGACCATCCGCCACCTCATCAGGAGCATGCCCAGGCGTTGTAGGGAGGTCATACAGGCACGTGGAGGCCACACACAATACTGAGCCTCATTTTGACTTGTTTTAAGGACATTACATTAAAGTTGGATCAGCCTGTAGTGTGTTTTTTCACTTTAATTTTGTGTGTGGCTCCAAATCCAGGCCTCCATTGGTTAATAAATTTCATTTCCATTGATGATTTTTGTGTGATTTTGTTGTCAGCACATTCAACTTTGTACAGAACAAAGTATTCAATGAGAATATTTCATTCATTCAGATCTAGGATGTGTTATTTGAGTGTTCCCTTTATTTTTTTGAGCAGTGTATATAAGATAAATATATAAATATAAATATTATATAAATATATAAACAGTTGGATAAACAGTCAGACAGATAGATAGATGGATGCATGGATGGTTGGATGGATGGATAAATGGATGGATGGACAGATTGATGAGCAGACAGGTGGACAAGCGGTTGGTTGATTGGTTGGTTGGTTGGGTGGATGGATGGATAAATGGATGGATGGACAGACTGATGGGCAGACAGGTGGACAAGTGGTTGGTTGGTTGGTTAGATGGATGGATGGATGGATGGATAGCACACAGGCAGCACACAGGCAGACAGAAGGTTAGTTGGATGTGTGGATGCATAGATAGATGGATGGATGGATGGAGAGACAAACAGTTTGATGCGTGAACAGATGGACGGATAATTTAATAAACTGATGAACAGACAGAAGGTTGGATGGATGGAAGCCTGGGCGGACAGGTAGACAGACAGAATAATGGGTGGACAGACAGACAGACAGACAGACAGATAGTAATATACAGTATATACTGTATAGATATGAATACAATATATACAGTACACTATATATCATTATATCATTCTCCCTCTCTCTCTTTCTCTTTCGCTCTACCAATACCTCTCCCTCTCTCCATCTAATCTCCTTCCCTCATCACTCTCTCTCTCTCTCTCTCTCTCTCTCTCTCTCTCTCTCCAGTGTTACTAGAGTTCATCTCTTCTGCTGTAGTGATTTCCTCAGACCCCCCGTCCAGTCTCTCGAGTGGGGGTCTCCCAGCAGGCTGCAGGGTCTGGCTGTAGGGCGGGGCCGGGTTGAGGCAGGCAGAGCGCGGGGGTGTTTTTTGGCGTGTTGGGCGTTATTTGGTGCAGCGTGGCTGTGTGGCTGTGAGGCTGTGTGTAGAGCATGTGCTGAGGCTGGGTGGAAGCTGCCAGAAAGCCCAGGATCAGCTCGGAGGAGCAATGGCAGCTGTAGCTCCGCCACTATTTCTGGCTCCGTCACATGACCCGTTACATAAGCCCATTTTTCTTGCTCTAAAAAACAGTAAACTGCGACACAGGAAATACAACACAACCCCCCTCCAACCACCCCCCTCCCCCGCCGCCGCCTTTTCCATCGCTCAGACACACACATGCAGATCGGACCTGAAACCTGCTCACACACCTCCTGACCCCGTCCGCCCACTGGCTGCTCTGTCCCCACTGTTCTGTTAATGATTGGCCGAGGTGAAGCACGTTCATATAGATCACATGTTGACTGTGGGTCTGTGTGCAGGACGTGTGGTACAGTCTGATCACGGCCACGTTTATTTACTTTGTGTTAGATCTTCCGGTGCAGCAGTGGATAAGTACACTACAGAATAGGTAATATAGTATACTACTAGATAGTTACAAAGATACAGATACAGGTGCATCTCAAAAACATAGAATATCATATATTATATAGATGTATTACACACATAATGATCCATTTTAAGCATGTTTTTCTTTTATTGATGATAATTATGGCTTACAGCCAATAAAAACCCAAAAATCAGTGTCTCAGAAAATTAGAACATTATATAAGACCATATACTACTTTTGGCAGTGTGGGAAGTGTGCCAAGTCCTGCTGGAAAATGAAATCTGTATCTGCATAAAAGTTGTCAGCAGAGGGACCAACACCAGCAGATGATGGACATGTTTCTCCAAACCATCACTGATCATCAGTAAATTTTACATTTCATTTGTAAATCAAGGGAGCAGAGTCTGGAGGAAGAGTGGAGAGACACACAGTCCAAACTGCTTGAGGTCTAGTGTGAAGATTCCACCAATCAGTGATGGTTTAGAGGAGAGACATGTCATCTGCTGGTGTTGATCCACTGTGTTTTATTATCAAGTCTAAAGTCAGTGCAGTTTTGTTTTTCCACAAAATCTTACAGCACTTCATGCTTCCCTCTGCTACTGACAACTTTTATGGAGATGCAGATTTCATTTTCCAGCAGGATTTGGCACACTGCCCACACTGCCAAAAGTACCGATTGGTCTTATATAATATTACAATTTTCTGAGATTCTGATTTTCTGTTTTTGTTGTCTGTAATCCATAATCATCAATAATAAAAGAAATAAAAGTTTAAAATAGATCACTCTGTGTGTAATACATCTATATATCAATATGAGTTTCACTGAATTACTGAAATGAAGTAACTTTTCAATGATATTCAATTTTTTTGACATGCAATAGTATGCTAGGTGGCATCCATGGCTGTTTCTCTAGAGCAGATAAACAGCATGAACCTACTGAACATATTAAATCTTTTTTATATCTTTTTTTATATGGAACTGAAATATACCTAAATGTCCGTCAATGTTAAAAGAACGTGGTAGAACAGGATAACCTCTTTTTAAAACCCTTGATTTCAAAAACAATGGAAAAGAAGTGTATGTTGGAAAGGTGAATCCTCAGTATGTAGTAGAGGTCTGCGCGGGACTGTTTTTTTAAACCCGCTCCCGCCCGCTCCCGCGTCTTTTTGTCCCGCTCCCGCCCGCTCCCGCAAAAAAATCACTTCTTTTAATCCCGCTCCCGCCCGCCACATACACATTCCCGCCGCTCCCGTCCCGCAGTCCTAATATGAATTGAATTAATTACATTTAGTGCTTCAAATTTACATATGTATTTATTAAAACAGCAATTCAGTTCGCAGTCCAAACACATGCCATCAGGTGCATCAAGAATCCTAGAAGTGGATTAGAAGTGGATCTATATTATATAAAATAATAAATGTAAAAATATATAAAATTAAATTCAATTAGTTTAATTAATATTTGTATTATTATTATTAATAATAATAATAATAATAACAATAATAATAATAACAATAACAATGTTATTGTTATTATTATTATTATTATTGTTATTATTATTATTATTATTATTATTATTATTATTATTATTATTTTGCACCAGTATAGTAAATGTCGTCCTTTAAATTACACACCCCCCTCCCCCCCCCCCCCCTCCTCTGCACACGCCTGCTGGAGATGCTGAAAATGTGTGTGTGTGTGTCCATCCTCCGAGAGATTTTTCTTGTGTTTTTTTGTTGCTTGCATGGGAATCATAGCGTGATTATTATAATTTTCTTAACTATTTATCAATTTGCGGGAGCGGGACCACATGTTAATGTGGTCCCGCTCCCGCATGGCCTGTATTGATTAAATTACCGCTCCCGCCAATAACAATTCAGTTTTGTCCCGCGCCGCAACATATTCTGACGGGTCCCGCGGGTCCCGCGGGACTCCCGCGGGAGTGCAGACCTCTAGTATGTAGTTAAATACAGTATCAGCAATCTGCTTAATTTATTTTATAGTATAATAAAGGTTGCTGTAACGTTTCGCTAACACTGAAGTGAATGCAGAAACATAGTGTGAGTGTGTCGAGGCCACTGCACACTAGATAAGTCACGTCACGCAACATCCACTGTTTTAATTAAAGTGCACACACTGGTGATTTCCAGCAATATTCAGTTCTGCGTTAAATTAAACTCAGTCCACAATAAAAAGTATCATATCGCATAAAAGTTATCCAGTGAAAACCTGCTGAAGCTTATTCTGATGCTGTAGGGTACCAATCATCCAATATCCTTTCCTCACTTACGCTTATATTGTTGCTGAATGCAATCAAATTGTCACAGCAAAGGTCAAAAGAATCTTGCAGATGGCAGTTAATTTAAAGTAGAGACAGTTACTCTAACAAAAGCAATTTCTTTCACCCTTGATTTTGGATAAAACAATGAATAAGTAAGTATATTAATACTTTTGGCCATTTAATGTATGTCTTAAATATACAACTGAAAGCAAAAAATATATTTGTATGAATATAAGAATTTACTGTTAACACTTTAGAATAAGCTACATTTATTATCAAGACTTACGCCAGGGTGTCTCAAATCATTAATTATTAATAGACAGTGGTTAAAACATTATTAATCTAATTTAATCCATAAATATATAATATTAATCTCATTATTATTTAGTTTACAGTATTTTTAAACACTGAGGTTAAGCAATGTAATAATTAGTTACAAATTTGTAACAATGTTATTACTGTTTTAAAGACTGTTAATTTTTTTAATAATAATTAATATATATTACACTTTTTATATATTTAACTGAGGTAATTGCTAATAAGGCACAGTTTAAGCTGATAATTTAGCCAGATAATAAACTGCTATAAACAAATGATGTCTCTGCTGCTCCATGCTGTTTACACTGTTTAATACATCTGAGCTGCTCTTCCCATTGACATACATACAAGTATATACAAGTATTATATATAGTATTATAAATTAACACCACTAATATAAATATAATTGCCTTTTACATTTCTAACATTTATTCTTTTATTTACATTTAAACATGCACTACTAAGGTTTGCACCTTGAGAAGAACAAGTTTATATATATATACATATATATATATATATATATATATATATATATATATATATATATATATATATATATATATATTAAATAATCTTATAAACATACTACACATTTGTGCTTAATATTTTAATATCCTTAATATCCGTAATACATATTGGTATATATAGGCATTATAGGCATATATGTATTTAGGAATGAAATAAATGCAATGTATACACATAATACATGTATATATTTTTTCTATATAGGTCCATTAAAAAACTAGGTCATCATTTTCAGCTGTTTTCAGTAGCAGCCTTCATAAACAGTGAGTTTTTCTCTGATTTATTTATCTTTTCCACAGCTTCTCTCTCAGGCTGCTTAGATAATGCAGCCATTTCCATGCCCTTCATTGCTGTAAATTGTCTTACGCCTTAAATTCTGAGCATGAATTGTGGCCAGTTCCACTGTAACAGCATAGCAGCCATAAATCCACCGCCATAAATCCACCAGACCATCCAACAGACAGAGAGACAAACAGACAGACAGCACTGCTTGAAGTATTAAACTGAAAATCCGGCTGCGATTCACGATTTCACAGCCAGCTACTATATGTCTTCAGCTTCAGGAGCTGTGGACACTTACTCCAGCCGAGGGCGGTGGTACAGTGTGTGTGTGTGTGTGTGTGTGTGTGTGTTATGGTGATTGGAAGGGGCTGGTGGTGTTAGTGGTGGTGGTGGTGATGGCGGTGGGGGATGTCCCCGGTGTCTACTTTTAGCCGCTACATCAGTGTGTGAAGATCCACAGTGAGGCGCAGGGCTCAGGCTGTCAGCGCCTACATTAAGCAGACATTCTGAGGGGAATATCCCCATGAGAAAACACCCAATACCCTGCCCAGTGCACCCCACCCCGTCCAGACCCGTTCAGGACTCCACTATTTCCAAGCTGATGCTAAATGTGGTTTGATGATTAGTTTGGAAACTTTGTAAAACACTTTAATTTGAAACCATGGTGATATTAAGTAGAATGTGTATATAGAAGTATTACCAGCCAGTTCCGCCTATTGCCTATTGCCTATTAGTTTTCTTTTTTCTTTCCACCAATCACATTAGAGAAATCCGCTAATCAAGTTAGACGAACATTTAGGGCCCTTTTTTATTAATCTATACAATGAAAAAAAATGATGAGTAAAATTTACATTAAAAAAAAACTTTTGCAACTTTCTGCATTTGCTTTTTTTTAAGTAAATTTAATTTCAGATCAATTTAAGTAACTTCAACTCGGTTCCAAGACTTAAATGTTACATAGAGTAAATAAGTGAACTGAACTTCACTCAATCCTTTCTTTTATTAAACTTTACTTCATTTATTTTTACTGAATCAATCCTTTCTTTTAGTAACCTGTACTTCATTTCTGCATACAATATTACCTAATTACAATTACTTAATTATACAATATTATTATATATATAATTTATAATACATAATATATTATAATTCCTGAAATGTAAATATTTTTAGTTAAAACACACATATTACACTGTCTCAACACATGGATGGCATGTACAATATTCTATATACTAAAAATAATGTATTACATGCCATCCATGTGTTGAGACAGTGATTTGGGATTATGTAAATATTTGAAAGTGTGTTTTAACTAAAATGATATATAATACTATTGTATAAATTAAGTATGCAGAAATTAAGTAAAGGTTACTAAAAGAAAATAAGTGATTCAGCAAAAAAATTGAAGTAAAGTTTACTAAAAGAAAGGATTGACTGAAGTTCAGTTGACTTATTTACTCTATGTAACATTTAAGTCTTGAAACCGAGTTGAAATTATTTAATCTACATGAAATTTAATTTACTTGAAAAACATGCTGGCCCCCGCATTAGACGAACACTTAGGACCCTATTTTAGCGATCTGTAGCGTATTGGTCAATTGCTGATGGCACAGCTGGATTTAGGGCAAAAAATATGCCTTACTCGGCTAAAACGTGCAAAATGCGCATACAAATTCTTTTAATTAATCATAGGTGTGTTTTGGGCATGGTGTGAAAGAAACCAATTAGTCTGTCACACCGATATGTCGCACCTTGCACATTGACTTCTGCCGTGATTTGATCAGCCGTGGTTTTATGTTTTTTGGATACAATCCGGGTTAGCACCCAAACATCCCTTTCAGACAGCTTCCTCTTACAGCGTCCACAGTTAATCCTGTTGGATGTGGTTGGTCCTTCTTGGTGGTATGCTGACATTACCCTGGATACCGTGGCTCTTGATGCATCACAAAGACTTGCTGTCTTGGTCACAGATGCTCCAGCAAGACGTGCATCAACAATGTGTCCTCTTTTGAACTCTGGTATGTCACCCATAATGTTGTGTGCATTGCAATATTTTGAGCAAAACTGTGCTCTTACCCTGCTAATTGAACACTCTTTACACTCTGCTCTTACTGGTGCTATAATGTGCAATTAATGAAGATTGGCCACCAGGCTGCTCCAATTTAGCCTTGAAACCTCCCACACTAAAATGACAGGTGTTTCAGTTTTATTGTCCAACCCCTGTAGCTATTAAAAGTATACATCTGCTCTTTTTAAAGATGAAGCCAGTGAGTGGTGAGTACTGTTTCCTACACCTTCAAAAGACTCTTGGAAACTGGAGAAAACTGCTACAGGAAGAGTCACGTCTGGCTGACCCACATGGAAACAGCAGCTTTTCAGTAGCCTTTAGCTCAGCTTAATATAATTGGGCTAAGTCTCTTTAGTTTCAGCAGTGAAGAGAATTAGAATTAGAGCAGGTCTGTCAGGTGAAGAACTGCAGTAATAAAGATTAAGATTGATAAAATGAGGAAATAATACAGCACTTTACTTCTGACCGGTAGTCTATATAGTTAGATAGAGCATATGGTGACGGGAGTCCCTAAAAAGGCACAGTAATCCCCCCCCCCCTATCCAGAGGGGAAGCTTATAATTCCATAATTTATCACCCGAACCAAAGCATATCATCATATTTCTCAGCATAGTTAAAACCCTTGCGTTCTTCCATGCAGCACATGTGAGTATCTCCTTCCCCACAGTCCAGCTTAAGCCCCGGGTCTGGTTTCATGGAAATGGGGTCTCGTGTTTCTGACCCACTTATGGACAAGTGGAAAGAGGGGAGTCGGCCTCCAGTGACGGAGCTCGGCGTCAACGTGACAACATCATCAACATCAACATCATCAACAACAACAGCCACAGCAGCAGCAGCAGCAGCAGCAGCTGGAGAAACGAAGGCCAGAGGCTGAGCGTGAATCAGCGCACGACTATTTCCTTAACTGCACACATCAAATCCATTCAGCATGTTTCCAGCTGACTCATCGCAGCTCACTCTAATCACTGTTGTTGTTGGACGGAGCTGCAGCAGCTTCCCAATAACGACTTTCACATGAGGCCTAGAGAAGCCTGCTCTGACGTGAAGACGCCCTGCCAAACTCCTCACTGCTATAATACGCCTCACTTTTAACATTTAACATTTAAACCACCTGCCATACACTGTTGAGCGTGGTGGTTTGGAAATGAGGTGTGTTTAGATAAATATCTGGTGTATTGCTATCTTGGCAACAGAAAACACAGTTGCCAAACAGACTGAATACAACCTAGACAGTCAACAGTCAAAAGTCAGACGTTCATTGCTATCTTAGTTCATATCTATCTATCTATCTATCTATCTATCTATCTATCTATCTATCTATCTATCTATCTATCTATCTATCTATCTATCTATCTATCTATCTATCTATCTATCTATCTATCTATCTATCTATCTATCTATCTATCCCATTCAACAAACTGTCCGACCAGCCATCCATCCTTCTAGCTATCTATCCATACATCCATCCATCTTTCTATAATGCATGTACACCCTCACTTGCTATGCATTAATGGACAGTATTGAACAAACCCATAGAGCATTGGTTTATAGAGCAAAAGGCACAAAACACACCCTCGATGGATTAAGACAATTAGTGCATGCCTTTTGCACATTTCGACCTGCACATGGCATACATTTCCAGTAAATCAGTCTGCACGGTGCTCAGTTGATGGCTCAGTAATGATATTTTATTCTTTATTCTGTTTATTGCTGAGTTAAAGGTTAGGTTTGCACTCTGCAGTGCTTCCAGTGCACATACACTCCTGCATCGCTAAGCTATGATTCCATAGCTGTGCTTAGACTGTTGTCAGGGTTTTAATCAGTCAGTGGTGCACCTGTATTTTCTGCTGGCGAGATAGAAACACGCCAGAAATTTATCTGAACACACCTCACTTCCAGATCCGTGTAGATTTATTCCTAAACTCGGACGCTGTTTTAATGGCTGTTGACGAGGTGTAAGATAGCAATGAGCAATGCAATGCAACTTGCGTAGTGTGTACAGATTAGTAATATTTAATAATCAGACTCTTCATGCACATGGACATGGCTCATGCTGATTATTCATCTGGACCTGTTAAAAAAAGATGGGCGGCTCCCCTGTGGACAGGTTCTATAGATAAACCAGTGGCGAGAGCTCGCCGAGGCAGGGGCAGATATTCCAGCTCGATAGCCCGAAATAGGTTGCTGTGGTTACTCAGATGAGTTGATACGGCTTCCGGACAGTCTATCAACAAGCCGGCACAAAAGCCCTATCGACAGTATAAACACATCAGCGCCGCCCACGTCCCCGAAAACATATCGACGGTGAAAACACACACGATGCCCACCATCAGATACTCGCAGCTCCATTTGCTTACACACAAAAGGTGCATCCTCCGAGCGCTCCTGCATTTTGCATTGATGTCAAAGAACAAAGGTATCACCAGGAGGCGGAAGAGATGGGAGATATTTAAAGCGGCAGCGCCGAGGGCGGACAGGCAGGGGTCAGCCGAGGGGAGATGACCTGTCATGGTGCGTGTTGTGTTACACATCATCTTTACCTCCACCGTCCTCCGTACTGACAGACTGCCTTCCAGCCGGGTTAAACTGGGAGACCTGCTGATGGATCGGCTATATAGTAGTGCACGCATGGAATAGAACATATAATACACTGTGAATCAATCTGTGGGTCCATTTAGTTATATATAGTTCATATAAGGGCTATTATTGAGTTCCTGGACTCTGGGCAATGCCACAAGCCAACATACCCGTGTGGGGCTCTTCCACAGGGGTGGAACATGTGTGGAACCAAGTGGGTCTCAGGTGGGCATGAGCTCTAATTAGCTTAGTACTAAGTAGAGTAAAAGTAAAAAATACTTTCTGTAAATTATTTCTCAATTAAAAAGTTAATTGCAATATTACTGTGCATTCCCACTTTTACTCAACAGTAAGTATTGCACATTGCCACTGTTGTTACTTTCACTAGTGTTACTGTCACTGATGAGACTGCTGGGGTTATCATTATTAGTGATACTTTCTTTGGTGTTACTGTAACTGGTGTTACTTTCACTGATGCTACTTTACTAGTGCTACTGTCACTGTTGTTAATCACTGTTGTTACTTTCACTAGTGTTACTGTCACTGATGAGACTGCTGGGGTTATCATTATTAGTGATACTTTCTTTGGTGTTACTGTAACTGGTGTTACTTTCACTGATGCTACTTTACTAGTGCTACTGTCACTGTTGTTAATCACTGTTGTTACGATCGCAGGTGTCATCGTGACTAGGGTTACTTTTATTGTTGTTACTGTCACTGGTGTTACTTTCACTAGTGTTACTTTCATTGTCGTTACCGTTAGTGGTGTTACTTTCTCCAGTGTTACTTTCACTGTTGTTTTTATCACTAGTGTTACTTTCACTGTTGATACTGTCACTGGTGTTTCTTTCACAAATATTACTGTCACTCTTGTTACTGTCACTGTTGTTACTTTCACTAGTGTTACATTCACTAAAGTTACTGTTACTGTCACTGCTGTTACTTTGACTGTTGTTACGGTCACTGGTGTTACTTTCACTATTGTTACTGTCACTGATGAGACTGTTAACTGGTGTTACCAGTAACTTTTGTTACTGTCACCAGTGTTCATTTTACTAGTATTACCCTCACTGTTGTTTCTGTCACTGGTGTTATTTATTGGTGTTACTTTCACTAGGGATACTTTCACTAGTGTTGCTTTCACTGGTGTTACTGTCACTGGTGTTACTTTCAGTAGTATTACTTTCACTATTGTTCCTGTCACAAGTGTTACTGTAACTGTTGTTACTGTCACTGGTGTTACTTTTACTAGTTTTAATTTCACTGGTGTTACTTCCACTGTTGTAACTGTCACTGGTGTAACATCAGTGATGGAAACAACAGTGAAAGTAACACCAGTTTTAATTTCACTGGTGTTACTTTCACTAGTTTTAATTTCACTGGTGTTACTCTCACTGTTGTAACTGTCACTGGTGTTACTTTCACTGTTGTTTCCATCACTGATGTTACTTTTACTAGTGTTACTTGCACTCTTGTTACTTTTACTGCTTTTACTGTCCTTGGTGTTACTTTCACTGCTCTTACTTTCACTGTTGTTGCTGTCACTGGCGTTACTTTTACTAGTGTTACTTTTACTAGTGTTACCGTCACTGTTGTTCCCATCGCTAGTGTTTTTTTCACTGGTAAGATTATTAACTGGTGTTATTGTCACAGGTGTTATCGTCACGAGTGTTACTGTAATAGACAATGTTTTTTCTTCCTTACCTTAAAATATGTATGTGTGTCAATACAGCCAAGTAGTTATGTAATAACATGGTATTTGTTTTAATATTAGAAAATAAACACAACACACAAACCATCTTTCCATTCCAAAATTTTCTACAAAGTTCTATGCAGTGACCCAACTGACAATAAAACTCCTCAAACTGCACAGAATACTCTGCAATAGAAGTGAGTTCTGATACTGGTGGTTTCTGATACAATAACAGCACGCCACACTTAATCCACTGCTTTTAAACGATCATCTAAGTTTTAAAAAACTCATATAAATCCTTCACTGACAAAGTCCTCCAACCCCTCCCTCCTCAACCCCCACCCCCCACTCACAGATTCATGTCCAAACATAAATGTTCTCTGATTATCCACAGGTGGAGCTCAGGTGCTGAGTGCTGGCAATTTCCCGCACAGCGTCTGTCTTTGTTTCGCCACCGAAACTGTCATCAGCGCTCCCTCGCTCTTTTCTTTTCTTTTTTTTCCTCCGGACGCTGAAGTGCATGGCAGCATTCCCAGGCGATCGCTTGATTGCCTGTTTTGTTCCTGATTGGCACACAAACCTGTCAGTCATGCTGAAACAGAGCGAGGCTTGTCCTTAAATGACTCCGGGGTAGACGAGGAGATTACCAGCAGCGCTGATTTTACCTTTCCCACAAATTCAGCCCTAAACACCTCCACTGCAGCCGCTGCTGACTTCTTAATTTTGAGCTCTGGAGCTCAATAAAAACACTTAAAATACTTAAAAAACTCATGAAAAAGTCTCACCAAATATCATAAAGTCCCTTTGATGACATTAAAATAATTAGTGTCCACTCTTAAAAATAGAAAAAATAAAATAAAAAAAATAACGCCCCAACAGTGACCCGCATGGAAATGTTCACAGTGCAAAACCACACTGTATCAACAAACTGCCTATCTGTGGTCTGGGAGCCGAGTCGGAGCCGGAGACGCTGATGAGTCAGATCTGTGATGATGCTGAACGGAGGAAAAAAGTGTTTATATAAATATAAAGTCACTGTCACCCAAACAACTTTCACTTGATCGATATAAAGACAGTTGTTATATAATAGTGCATCTCAAATAATGAGAATATCGTTGAAAAGTTACTTTATTTCAGTAATTCAGTTCAAAATGTAAAACTTACAGGGGTTGGAGAATGAAACTGAAACACCTAGTTTTAGACTACAATAATAATACAGCGTCCACAGTTAATCCTGTTGGATGTGGTTGGTCCTTCTTGGTGGTATGCTGACATTACCCTGGATACCGTGGCTCTTGATGCATCACAAAGACTTGCTGTCTCGGTCACAGATGCTGCAGCAAGACGTGCACCAACAACTTGTCCTCTTTTGAACTCTGGTATGTCTCACATAATGTTGTGTGCATTGCAATATTTTGAGTAAAACTGTGCTCTTACCCTGCTAATTGAACCTTCACACTCTGCTCTTACTGGTGCAATGTGCAATTAATGAAGATTGGCCACCAGGCTGCTCCAATTTAACCATGAAACCTCCCACACTAAAATGACAGGTGTTTCAGTTTTATTGTCCAACCCCTGTATTTTCAAAATTGTAAAAATCATTTAAATTTGCAATAAGCTTCTGCAATGTCACAAGATGTATTTCAATCCAGTGTTAATGAAAAAAAGATCTTACAGCAGCATTGATGATGGTAGAGTCTGACCACTGCACAAAGCAGCTCTTCTCCATCCAGCACATCCCAAAGATTCTCAATGAGGTTAAGATCTGGACTCTGTGGTGAACTCTCTCTCAATCCATGTGTGAAAATGATGATCTCATGCTCCCTGAACCCTGAACTCTTTCACAATTCCAGCACCATTAATCCTGATATTATTCATCTTGGAATATGACCGTGTTCATCAGGGAAGAAAAAATTGATCCATTGATGGAATAAGCTGGTCTATATTCAGTATATTCACGTAGTCAGCAGACCTCATTCTTTCAGCACATACTGTTGCTGAACCTAAACCTGCAGACCAACTGCAGCATCAACCAACCAACACATCATTTACTTAGTGTAGCAGTCTTAAAGCCCAAGAGTCGCAAGTCTTTTCTGAGTCAAGTCTCAAGTCATCAAATTTGTCTCGAATTCACACATCTGGTAAATACTGTCTGTGGTTGTATCTGATTGTATGTTACCAATGCAGCACGTAGAGGCTATACTGAAAAACACTGGAGTGTACCCTCAACGTCTTCTGAATTAGAAACGGAGATAAACACAGAGTCATAAACGAGCGTGAGCTTCTGTGCAGGAGCTCGCCTGACCAAGCAGTAATTTCTCCAACCAAAATATACATTAATTCCACATATTTCCTCTGTGATTGTTTCAGCGCATCCCGAGCGAGGCCTGCAGGCCCTGCAGCGAGAGCCGGTGTGGTTTGAAGTGCCTTGTCTCCGGCAGCAGCCAAATTCCATAATGCATTGTCATTATGAAGGAACAGATGCTATTTTGGTCCGCAGACTGAACAGCTGTAGAACTGTGAGCAGATAGAGCCGCAACACATCCCGCTGCATAGAGGGACTATTCAGCTTCGTCTGCACTGAAATATTACACACACACACACACACACACACTCACATACTCATAACCACCCACATACTCACGCATATGCACACACACACACACAAACACAGGGGAATTATGGTGTTGATCCTGGCAACCATCCCACCAGGGATTACACTGTGGGGAGCTGGGCTGAACATGCTACAGTGTAAAGAAACCCACATAATATTCAGCCTCTCAGCTTTGATCCCAGATAAAGAGCAATTATTACTGGAAAACATCTCTTTTTTCAATTTATACTGGATCTGCTACATTCACAAACATGCATCTACAATATAAAGTATGCAGCACTACTGTGATTTGATTGGATTGCACTCAGGAACCTTCATATTTACATTTACGGCACTGACACTCTTATGCAGAGTGACAAAATTAATAACAAATCCTTACATTTTCCCAAAAATTGGAAAAAAAAGTGTGCCTTATAATCCAAAGCACCTTATGTATGAATTCTACCAGTCAGGTATTAAGGAGCAGTAAAGCAGACATCCCAAGTTGCAAAAGTTGATTTCAGGAAGGTTTAAAAAAAAAAAAAATGCACACACACCAAAGGATAACGAAACTTTACTTTTATGTTAATTAATTTTACTTTTTTTTTTATTATTAAATTTAGAGTATTCAGAGGTGAAATGTGTTTTATCTTTTTGGAAGAAAAAGCCTTTATTTGACAAAAATGGCCAGTTACAATATCACAAAAAAATTGCACAACATCAAAAACATTTCATATCATATTACAATAATTATTAATATTGCCTCCGCCATGATCTGCTTTCTCTCACTCACTGAACAAATCCCGTCCAGGAGGGGGGAAAAACACTGCCCGCCCACACTAAAAACTGATTGTATGAGATTATATGTGACTCGCGGGCATCAGGGAGCCACTACCGAAATGCGGCTTACCATGATAAAACAAGCTACGTGAGACGAAACGCTAGCTGATAAAACACTCAGGGTTCTTCAGTGTAGCGCTATCGGGTGGCATTTAATTAAGTGCTGCTAATCGTGTCTAGCACTGCTGCTAACCACGCTGTTGAAAATATAGAAAATCTAAGCTTACTGCAAATAAACAGAATTGCTTTACTCAACCAAATAAAACATTTTTCAGGTGGTAAAATTAGCCTTTTATGACATAGAGTTTCCCCACAGCACACGTCACACTGTGGACGGAGGAATGATAAAAACCTGAGAAATCTTCAGAACATCATGAGGCCACACTTAAATACCGCTCTCCCACGACTTTTGTAATTATGTAAATGTAATTACGTAATTGCATTTAAACAGCCTAGCAAATTACAGTAATGTATCCAGGTGCTTTAACCTGCTTCAACCTCAGAAGTGTCCAAGTCTTACTCAGCAACCTGGCAACCGAACCCGCCGTGACATCCTGCGCCCTCAGGTACTGCTTCAGACAGCCAATCAGCAGCCACTTCCTCCAGGTGAGTAATAGCGTTAAAGTAACGTAAACGTAACAACAGAATTTACGTATTACTTTCCTTCCATATTTGAGATGCAGAACACCAACCTAGCTTCCCTCTCTCTCTCTCTCAACTCAATACCTACCTCTCTTGACCTCCCTCCCTCACTCTTTATATACCTCTCTCCCTCTTTCTTGCTCTCTTTCTCTTTAAAAACTCTCTCTTTCTCCATCAAATACCCCCTCTCTCGCTCTTTAAAGATCGCTTTATTTCTCTTTATACCTCTCTACTCTTTTCTGCTCTCTCTCTCTTTCTACTTCTCTTTCTCTTTATAACTCTCTCTCTCTCTATCAAATACCCCCTCTCTCTTTCTCTTTATATATCTCTCTGTTTCTCTTTATACCCCTCTCTTCCTCTTTTCTGCTCTCTCTCTTTCTATTTCTCTCTCTAACTCTCTTTCTACACCAAATACCCTCTATCTCACACTTTATGTCTCTCTTTCTATTTTTACCTCTCTTTCCCTCTTATCTGTTCTCTCTTCACTCTATTTCTCTTTTTCTTTATAACTCTCTTTCTCCATCAAATATCCCCTTTCTTGCTCTTTTCATCTCTCTCTTTCTCTTTATACCTCTCTCTCCCTTGTTTCTGCTCTCTCTTTCTACTTCTCTCTTGTTCTTTATAATTCTCTTTCTACACCCTCTTTTGCTCTGTATATACCCCTCTCTTTCTTTTTTACCTATCTATCCCTCTTTTCTGCTCTCTCTCTATTTTTCTACTTCTCTCTTTCTCTTTATAACTCTCTCTTTCTCCATTAAATACCCCTTCTCTTTCTCTTTATACCTCTCTCTCCCTCTTTTCTGCTCTTTTTCGTTCCCTCTTTATATCTCTCTCTTTCTCTTTCTACCTTTCTCTCCCTCTTTCCCGCTCTCTCTCGTTCTCTCTGTCTCATATCTCTCTCATGTCTGTTTCTATATTCTGTTTATCATTTTAGTTTTTCCTTCTCTCTTTTGCATTATCCTCTCCCAACCTCTCTCTCATTTTCTCTCTCAATCCTCTATCATCTGTAAGTCTGTCGCTTTCTATGTTCTGTTAATCATCTCTCTCTGTAACTTTCTTTATCTGTTTGTTCATTATGTGTCACATTATATCTATCTCATGTCTCTCTATTCTGTTTATTCTGTTCTCTGTTTTTATCCCCCTTTCTTTTGTATTCTCCTTTATCTTTTTCTCTTTTTTTCTCTCTGCATCTCTCATGTTCTATTCATCTCATTCTCTTTTCTTTCTCTATTGCTATGTTTGTATCCGTATTTTTCTTTCTCCTCTATTCATCTTTTTTTCATTGTCTTGTCTATTCTTATTGTTTCTGTGCATTACTCTCTCTCTCTCTTTCTCTCTCTCTCTCTCTCTCCTTTTCTCTCTCTCTTACTCATTCTCCTCTTGCTTTATCTCTCCTATGTATGTTTTATTCTCTCTCGTCCTCTCCTGCCTCTCTCTCACTCGTCTATCTATTCTCCCGCCGTCCTTCCCTCTCTATTTCTGTCCATCTACCTACTGCCCTCTCTTTTCCTCCTCCTCCCTCCCTCTTTCTCTCTCACAAACTTCCTCTCTGTCTCACTGCCCCTCCCTCATCTCTCTCTCTCTCTCTCTCTCTCTCCCTCTCTCTCTCTCCCTCCCTTTCTGTTTCTCTCTCTCTCTCCCTCCCTCTCTTTACCTCCCTCCATCCCTCTTTCTTTCTCTCTCTCTCTCTCTCTCTCTCTCTCTCTCTCTCTCCCTCCCTCTCTCTCCCTCTCTCTCTTGTTCTGGAACTAGGCTGAGGTCAGGTAAGGTAGAGGAGCGCACACACGCACACACACACACACACACACACACACACACACACACACACACACACACACACACACACAGCACTGCATCTCCTTTGCCTGTCCTACAGTAAACCGTGGCCTGAGTTGCTCTGGTATGAAAACAGACTTCACCATAAACGAACAGAAGAACAGATGAGTAGATCAACAGAAGAACAGATGAGGGGATGAATGTATGAATGGATGGATGTATGAATGGATTAACGAATGGACAGATTAATGGACAAATAGATGACTGGATACACATATAACTGGATGAATGGATACATGGGTGAACGGATGACTGGATAAACGATAACTGATGAATAAATGAATGAATGAATGATTGGATGACTTGATGACTAAATGAATGGACGATTGGATCACTGGATGAATGAATGACTGGATAAAAGGGTGAATGGATGAATTAATGAAAGGATACACATATGACTGGATGAATGACACATGAGTGAATAAACGAATGGATAAATGGATGATTGGATGACTGGATGAAAAGATGAACAGATGACTGGATGACTGTATGAATGGATGACTGTATGAATGGATGAATAGCTAGTATGGTTAATGGTAATTATCAGCTAATACTAATCAAATAGCATGAATGATAATGTTAAATCATTGTTATATTGCTTTAGCATTTTTCATGGTATTGCACACGGACATGCCAGAACTAGTATTGTGTCCCATAACTTTTGCCATGTCCCATGTATGCTAATAAAAGCTGAACTGAGCTCAGCTCACATGGACAATTCTAGTCAGATGCCGCCGGTCACCATCATTTGTCACCCGCTGCATTCACTATCCACTGTGGGCGCTTCAGTGCCTTCTACAAATGTGACACAGTGGACAAATTAAGAATTGTCCTGTATCTACTCACCCAGAGAGAGTAGGGTCTGTATGCTCTCTCTGACTCCGGCTGCTGATGCAGAACCGCATGTACTGCTGAGCCACTTTGTACCCGATGCTAAAATTTTCTCTTTTCAATTTAACACTGTCCTACTTCAACACTTCAACACTGCTCCCAAGCTGTACATTAATCTGCCATAACATTAAAACCAGTTCCAGCAGGAATCCATTACTTCATGTTTATGTTTATATCATGCTTATATAAAAATGCTATAAAATCTGGAGAGAAAAAGTGAAAAATGGCAGGTAAAGAGCAGTATTTAAAAATGTAAAGTTTCTGTAAAGATTTGTTGTATGGCTGTGTTTTGAAGTGGAAGAATGATATATTTAAAAACATTTAAAAAAATGTATGTATGTACTTATTTGAATAATTACATAATTAATAATTACATTTACAGCAGAGTACAACAGAATGACTGTAAGAGCTATAGATCTGTACAGGTTACAGGAGCAGAGGTAATGTGATGTGTAGTGAAGTTGCACAGTTGGCACGTCTGCATTCAGGCAGGTTTGATTTAATTTGCATTTCTGAGTGTGTGTGTGTGTGTGTGTGTGAATGTTTAGCACTCAGACACTGATCTAAATGAGTTCCAGGATGTATTCTGAAGAGTGAGAAAGCGGAAAGCCTGAGTGAAACGTTAAGCTGAGACTTTGTACAGCAGCCTGTCGTCGCACGTCTCCAATATGACACCATTACTAATTCACCTACTCTACTTTTAATGCCTGTGGAACACAGAATAGGAGTGTGTGGAGTGCTCAGTCTGATTGATGGGTGAAAGACTAGCAGTATGTATACAGTATACAGTATGAATTTACAGCAGGACACAGCAGATATGTATTATGTTTGAAGCAAAACTTTTTGCATCATTTAGTTCTATCTGAACAAACATTTTCATAGCAATACTTACAGTCTCTTTTAAATTAACATCATCTTTCATCTTTAGCTTCAGACTAACAGCATTCAGCTTCAGACTAACTTCAGACTAACAGCAGCTTCAGACTAACTAGAATTTCCCCTCAGGGATCAATAAAGTATCTATCTATCACTGAACTGGCTATATATCTATCTTACAACCTGTGCAAAAAATACATTATGATGCTTATTGCCATCTTACACCCTGCGATACATGTACAGGTTCGATAGTTTGTATTCAGTACCGATACCCAAACTATACCTTTTTCTGTATCTTTTTCTAACTTCTAAACAAAAAATACAATAAGCTGTTAAAATAGCAATCCGCCAAAGTCAAAGCGCACCTGGCTCTTACAGGGAATGGAAAGTAACATCCTAATTGGTTTATTTCATGTTATGCCTAAATCACACCCATGATTAGGCCTGTTGCAATAATTACGTCATGGACTTATCGTACAATAAATAAACGTCAATATCTGACGTCAATGACTGATACGATTTAGTTTACTCCAATCAGTGATTAATATCATCATTAATATCACCATGTTGGATCATTGGATTCTGGTGAAATTTGGTAAATATCGCAATGTATGTTGCAGAACATCAAAATATCATGATGTAAAATCTTACATTGTATTTCGTGCAGCCCTGATTTACACACTAATTCATACACATATGCTATAGCTGGCCTATTCGATATAAAATATCACTAAATTCTCCAGAGTTTTTTTTCGATAGCGACACCACGGACACCTGAATCCATTTCCTCCTATTCAGCAGAATCAAACATGATGCAAAAATGTGAAGTTCAGACTCAGAAAGAGCCTAAAAAAGCACTTTTTTCTCAGCTGAACATTCCTCTTCGTCACAGGCGGGACACTCCTGCAGTTCCTGCGCTCGTTTCTTCACACGGGTTCTGAAGCTCCTTTCTGGCTGTGAGGTTCTGCTCTGTGTAGTTCGCGCCGGTCCGATTGCTGACTCGGCGCTCTCGCGCTCCGAGCTTCTCCTGAGAGACTGGAGCAGCCGGGTGCTTTCGCTCCAGCTTAGCCTGAGGTTTCAGACGGTTGGGTCCTAATGGTGGGGTTGTGTTGTGAGACGACGCTGCCCTGCAGGCTCTGACCACGGCCTTCTCTACCAAACACGTATAAATTATCCTACAGGCCGTCGTTAAACCCTCTCTCTCTCTCTCTCTCTCTCTCTCTCTATCTCTCTGTCTCTCTCTCTCTCCATCTCTCTCCATCTCTCGAGACACTTCAATAAAACTTTAGGACTGTTATATAAAATAATACCAAAATTCACATTCACGATTCTCTGATTTCCATGTGTGAGAGTGGGATGTGATCTACTACACAGAAAACAGCGGATTAAACAAGGGAAAAAGCTTCACAATGAACCCAATTAAATTATAATTACATCACTAATTATATTCCCTAATTACTCCAGACCATGCATCTGTTCATGTATATTTTAAATAATCATATGAAACAAAGTGTACATGCCAACAGTATTGCCCACACTCAGCTCTACTGCCATTTCCACTCACAGGACTACACTACCCAGAATGCACCACTCTTCATGTGACACCTGCAGGAAGTAAGTTGCCTACTAGCACCTGGGGAGCCAGGTATAAAAGACTGTCCAGAAATCAGCTTGGTGAAGGTGAAGACTAGCACATGCTTCCTCTGATGCAGCATTGCTGAGTAGCATAACAGCACACTCGTGGGAAGGGGAATGACTCGGTTCTGACACATCAGCTCACAGACGCAGCCTTGTGCTGATCTACATCACCCTAAGAGTGATGAGAGAAAAGAGCTTCATCTACTGTACCCTCCCAGAGAGAGCAAGGACAACTGTGCTTTCTCAGGGCTCCGGCAGCTGATGGCAAGCTGCATTATCGAGATTCGTACCAGCGACCACCCGATCCTAATGTCAGTGACTTAGTCCGCTGGACCACTTGAATAGATTATTCTTTATTCTAACTACTTTAGATTATTTAGTATCAACCGTAAATTATTTTTATATTTAAATATTTAATAATGACCAGATATTATTCAGTAACTACTATATTTTTTTGTAGAATATATATTTTTGTAGAATTCTATTCAGTACCTTCTACTACCATTCATTTTGAATATTTATTTTGAATAATAAAGAAAATACACAAATATAATTCAGTATCTACTATAAATTGTTCAGAATCTTTCACAAATTATTCAGCAACTATTTTAGTTTTTCAATGTCAACCATGAATAATTCAGTAACTGCTATGATACTTTAATTTAATTTTTAATTTATGATAAATTATTTAGTAACTATAAACTATTGAGCATCTACTATAGATTATTCAGTTTTCTCATTTATTCAGTACTTATTATGAATTATTCATTGTCCACACAAATATATTTAGTAAGTGATTAAACGTCTCAGTTACTAGTAAGAATTATTTAGTAATTAATTACTATAAGTATTACTATTATTATACAACAGTAGCTACAAGTATTATTATTATTATTATTATTAGTAGTAGTAGTAGTAGTAGTAGTAGCAGTAAACTTCTTTGATTTATCATGCATTTTATTATAGCTGATATCAAACTGCAATAACAAATATGTAAGAAAGTTATATCCAAAATTGTCAAAATA
This sequence comes from Astyanax mexicanus, assembly GCF_023375975.1. NCBI lineage: Eukaryota > Metazoa > Chordata > Actinopteri > Characiformes > Acestrorhamphidae > Astyanax > Astyanax mexicanus. The sequence continues at coordinate 50,690,224 of NC_064414.1, forward strand.
GAACTGGACTATAATCACAATTAATTAAATTAAAATTTAGTTAAAATAACTGAATTTAATATTCATTATTTAATGTTATATTCAATATAATATAATTTATATGATCAAACAGAAAAATATATCCATATATTTTTGTTCGGTCAAATTTAACAAAGCCAGGGACATCACTCATACTAATGTAAATGTAAACATTCCATATATGGTCATTAATGGATTCAGCAGGAATATGCTGTACTGTAGTTTTCCAGAACTGGATTTTATAAAACCTGTGTCAAAATTATGCTGCAAATAGTGGCCAACATTCCCAATTAATATAAATATTATTTATATGAATTATTTATCACATTCTCCAGGCAAAATTCAGATATCAAACATTCACACCCATAATCCCACAGTGAGAAACCCCAGTTCAGATCCTCCACTCAGACACAGCAGTGCTGGTTAAACTGGGAGCCGTACCTTCCACCGCTCTCTTGAAGAAGACCTTGCAGCTGCCGCAGGTGACCACGCCGTAGTGGCAGCCGGACGCCTCGTCCCCGCACACCAGACACACCTTCGCCGTGGAGGACGAGTGCCTCAGAGACGCACTGCAGAGAGAACACACACACACAATACACACTGCGTTCAGAATCAGAGAACAAAGCTATTATTATACCATCATCATCATTATCATCATCATTATCATCACACACTTCCTCTTAGCAGAAATATCTTTATATTGGACTGTGTAATCTAAACTCCGGGCTGAAGTAAAAAAGAAATTTAATGTTGCATTAGTTGTAATGTAACTCATCATATTAAGCAAGACACTTCACTTTACAGCGCATTTAAACTATATATATATATATATTATTTCCCATAAAAAAACGGCACTTAGGAGTTGCAATATTAACAAATAGGCCAATCCATCAATCAGTGAACCTAATACATTTTCAATACATTTTAAAATTTATATATTTAAAAAAAAACAATGGGCCCTATTACAGTGATCTATAATAACTGGTCAATTCCAGATCACGCAGCTGGATTTAGGGCGTGTCGATGCGTCTTTGGTATCGTAAGGTCGCAAAATATGCCTTGAGTGGCTCGAAAACATGCAAAAGGCATGAACTAATTATCAGTGTGCCAGTCGTCATTCCCTTTAAGAGGCAGGTGAGCTCTGACTTTGGCACGTTCGTATCTTAACAGTGCGGTGTTTGTGCATCTCAGCTCGTTCACACTGTGAAGATACACCAACAGCTCATTTAAGGGAACAGTAATGTTATTTTATTCTTTATTTTGTTTATTATTGAGTTAAAAGTCGGGTTTGTGCTCTGCAGTGGGTCCGTGTGTGTGTGTGTGTGTGTTTATTGAGTGGGGGTGTGTGAACGCTGGGAGCACCTATAGAAATGGACTCTAATGATTGACTGTTGTCAGGGTTTTAATCAGTCAGTGGAGCTTCTGTGTTTTCCACCACCAACACATATAGAAACGCACCAGAAATTTACCTGAACGCACCTCACTTTCAGCAGAACATAACGCCCATCAGTGTAGATTTATTCCTAAACTCTGATGCTATTTGAACAGCACAGTGCATGGTGTGAAAATAGACTGTTGATGGGGTGTAAGATAGCAAAGAGCATCTTGATGCACCTGATGTTAGATCAAAAAACACTTCACACCTAGAAATACACAATCCCAAGAAATCCTATTAGAAATAGTTGGGAAAGTATGGAACATGTAAATAAAACAGAGCAAAGGTTCCTACATTTCCTTTAAAAAAAATGACTGCAGAAGATGACCTATCAAATTTTATGCTTAGTATGATAAACTTTTTTAGTATTTTATTTAATAATATGAATCTATTTCTGCATTTCAGGCCACCAAAACATTTTGAAAAATTGAATAATGAGGTACAAAAACTAAATATTGATGTAATGTTTTGAAGTAATTGTAGTCATGATTTGGAACAGTCTATGCTGCCTTCAGGAGAACATTATGTATATATATATATATATATATATATATATATATATATATATATATTCAAAAAGACAATGCAAAACCACATACTGAACAGCCACGGCTATGGAGAAAAGGAGGGTATGGGTACTAGACTGGGCTGCCTGCAGACTTTACCTGTCCCTAATCAAGAAGGTGTGGAGCATTTTCTATAGAAAAATCTGCTACTGACAACTGCGTACCTGTTTTACACACCACCTTAAGACAAAACAACACCTGAAACACTTCATCAGCTGGCATCCTCAGTGCCAAAACATCTTCTAAATGCTGTGAGAAGGAATGGTTGCAAAAGAAACATTGCAAAGTGGGAAATGCTATAACTCTTTTTATTTTTGTTTAATTTGTTGCAAGCCTGAAATGCAGGAATGGATGTACAGCTCCCGAAAAAAAAAAAGAGACCACTTAAAAATGATGAGTTTCTTTGATTTAACTAAATTGAAAACTTCTGGGATATAATCAAGAGGAAAAATGAATGATCACAAGCCATTAAACCAATGTGAACTGCTTGAATTTTTGCACCAGGAGTGAGTAGCATAAAGTTATCCAAAAGCAGTGTGTAAGACTGGTGGAGGAGAACATGGTGCCAAGATTCATGAAAACTGTGATTAAAAACCAGGGTTATTCCACCAAATATTGATTTCTGAACTCTTAAAACTTTATGAATATGAACTTTTTTCTTTGCAAATAAACGCTTTAAATGTCTTAATTTTTATTTGGAATTAATGGTAGTTTATAGAATAAAACAATAATGTTCATTTTACTCAAACATAAACCTATAAATAGCTAAATCAGAGAAACTGATTCAAAAACTGAAGTGGTCTCTCATTTGAAAAAGACATGAATATAAAATATATTAAAACATTTGGGTTTAAACTGTCTGGGAGAACCTTTTACAGTGATTATTTACTTCAATAAAGTCTCTTTTATTGCTTTTATTTCACAAAAAGAAATAAAATGCAGTTTTTACCCATGATATTTTCCCTTTAAAGAGTTATAACTAAATAATAACCCTGTAGTATAAGGGGTTAAGAGCTGCAGTGACCCTAAAACAGGCCTAAACAAGCGCAGCTGGAGGAACAGGGTGTGTAGCAGTACTTCAGGGTTAACCTCAGCATCAACAAGGGAGTAAAGAAAGTCAGCGTTTTATTTTTAAACGTTTTAAACGCTGCAGAAGGCTGGCCCTAATGGCTGCGGTGGGAAGCCAGTGTGTAATGTATTTCTCCCACTGTTACCAGGCACCCGAAGAGCTCGGCATATGCCACTGACTCATAACTTATGCTTCATCATTCGGCTCCAGATCATGAGGTTATCAGGGGTGGTCCCCCGAGCCCGGCTCCCAACCAAACACAGCTCCCGCCGGGACCGCCGCCTTCAAAACAGCCCAACCAACCAACCGCCCGCACGCCCGACACAACCAGGAACCAGCGCAAAGAGAGCCATCGAAAAAAATAAAATAACAACAAGGCCGAGAGAGAGAGCGTTTACATCCTGTGCCCTCCAAATGAAATCGAAACAGTCCAAAACTGAAAAAAAGGGAAAAAAAAAAAAGAAAAACCCGAGGCGCTCCCTCCAAATAGTCACGCTGACTCTGCAGAAATTTGATTAAATCAGGCAGCGAAACCTGACATAGTCCGAGCGGCCCGAGCACTGCGCTGCCAAAGTCACCCTCTCAGAGATGCCCAGCTGACATCCCAAAAACAGAAAACCAACACACTGAGCCTGAATGGACAAAAAACACACATACAGGGGTTGAACAATGAAACTGAAACACCTGTCGTAATTTTAGTGTGGGAGGTTTCATGGCTAAATTGGAGCAGCCTGGTGTCCAATCTTCATTAATTGCACATTATTGCACCAGTAAGAGCATGTGTGAGTGTGAAGGTTCAATTAGCAGGGTAAGAGCACAGTTTTACTCAAAATATTGCAAAGCACACAACATTATGTGTGACATACCAGAGTTCAAAAGAGGACAAATTGTTGGTGCACGTCTTGCTGGAGCATCTGTGACCAAGACAGCAAGTCTTTGTGATGTATCAAGAGCCACGGTATCCAGGGTAATGTCAGCATACCACCAAGAAGGACCAACCACATCCAACAGGATTAACTGTGGACGCTGTAAGAGGAAGCTGTCTGAAAGGGATGTTCGGGTGCTAACCCGGATTGTATCCAAAAAACAGAAAACCACGGCTGATCAAATCACGGCAGAATTCAATGTGCACCTCAACTCTCCTGTTTCCACCAGAACTGTCCGTCACCACAATAAATTATTGTGATCTAAAACCAGGTGTTTCAGTTTCATTGTCCAACCCCTGTATTACCCTACATACTGTAATGTAGAGCTGGGCGATATGGTAAAAATATTGTATAACACAATAGGGCCCGATCGTACACCCTGTGTAAGGCTTGTTGTAATGCTCTTTACTATCTTACACCCCATCAGATACTCTTGCCTAGTCTAGAGTTTAGGAATATATCAACGCCAATAAACGTGGTAGTCTGAAAGTGAGGTGTGTTCAGGTTAATTCCTAATGTTCCTACAGTATCTTTGCGCCACTGACTGATTTAAACCCTGACAACAGTCAATAGTCACCCATCTATAGAAATCTATTTTTCCAGGTATGTCACAGTACACCATTTTTACTGTCTCCCTTCCAAAAATACAGGACAAAAACAGCATTTTTTTCATCCTATGGAGAAGTGTGATTAATTGTGATTATTATGAGAATATTGAAGTGATTAATCTGATTAGTTTTAAATAGATCGACATCATCCAATTAAACTAGACTATTTTATAGAGCATATTGTCGATATGATTTGGCATTTTTCACTTTTTGCATGATCTTGTAGTTACAAATCTGGAACATATATATATATATATAAACCTATTGGTACCATGCCAGACATGCTAGAGGGTACAAAGCCACCCGAACTGTCAGCATTAAATCAACACTAGTGATAGTGTTTAATTAAACACCAACAGTGTTAATGTTAATAATCAAAATGAATGCAACAACAGTATTAATACAATAAAATATAAAGGGTTAATTTTCTAAAAAAAAACAAGATTTGTTTCTACTTTAAATACAAATACACAAATTATCAGATATTTTCTATTAACAGATATTCCTTCTGAAGCTGAGAACCACCCATTAGGCTCTTGTGTTTTTTTTTACAGAAAAGCTTTATTCGTTTACTTTCACGGTTCTGCCGGAGTAGCTTGTCTCTTCCATCTCTTTCTCTCTTTTTGTCTCTCTCTCTCTCTCTCTTTCTCTCTCTCTCTCTCTCTCTCCCTTTGCTAATGAGCTCTCTCGCCCATCATAATCGATAGTGCAGGGTAATTGTCTGCTTAACATTCTGACAACATCATGGCGTCTTAACTAGCCGTCTGCTCTCGGAGGCACGCTCGGCTCAGCGAGGGAGACGGCTCTCAGCAGCTCCGACACAATCCAGCGCGCTGATCTAATTCTGCCGCGCCCATCTAAACACACATTCAATTTGTTAGCTGCTTAGCTCGTCTCTGGCGGGGGAAGACGATTGGTGGGCCCTGAGAGCCAGTCAGTGTCGAGACGGCAGAATGTGATTAAAGCAGGAGTTTGACCATCATTTCCACGATTTTCCCTTCAGCTTAAACGTAGTCGATCGCTAGGACCTGCTCAGTGTGTGGTAGTTTTATATATAGGATAATGTAGCTAATAAGCAATGAAAGCTTACTCCTGAATAATTAGCATCATGCTACTTGCAGGCCTAAGTAATCACAAATCTGCATCAAATCACTTTAAATTGTTCGATAATCTTAAACCCACTTGTGTCTAAAAGTTCCAGCAGAGAAAATGGGAATGCAGGTGCTCCTCACAATGAGATAGACTGTATTCAATTTTACAAGACAGAGTAAACTTGTTTTAAATCATTCCCAGTGTTAAACAGTTGGTGCTTTTTCCATTCTTCCCCCAGCACTGCACAAAAATACATAAAAATGATAAAAGTAGCCTATTGGGAATATGCTTGCATAGTTTATTTAGGTTCATCTCAACTGTAATAAAAGTCTGTTTGACATATTAATGTTTTATGCAGCCTTATACACGCTGGCATTCAGTAGAACTGGTATAACTGGTATAACATGCTGGTTGACCAGCATGTACAGTACCACTCAAAAGTTTGGACACACCTCTTCTCATTCATTGTTTTTCTTTATTTCTTTTTTTAACGTACTTTCTACATTGTAGATTAAAATTAAATACTTTAAAACAATTAAGGGATACAAACAGAAGTGTAGTATAGTGTAGTAAACAGTAAAAATATCCTATTTGACTAAAACTCAACTGAGATTGGGAATGTGGTAGGAGCTGGAGCTTCACAGCGTGAAGGAAAAGCAGAAACTATTGTTCAGCACCTCCAGAAACTCCTTCCTTCAAGACGCTGAGAAAACTATTCCAGGTGACTCTCCCTCATGAAGACACTGAGATTAAAATTAAAACCAAGAGTGTGCAGATCTGTCCGAAAAAGATAAATGTGCTAAACTTAAATATAAAACTACGATAATTCTGGCTTTTTTTTGTGCATGTGTCCTTGTATAGCTTTAATAGAGTCTTCAATATTAAATTTACCATGTAAAAAAAATTATAAATTGAATGAGAAGAGCTGGGTCCAAACTTTTGTCTGGTGCTGTATATTATATGACCAGCTTTTCAACAACTTTGATCATAAAGGAGCAGCCTACACCATTTAGAACCAGATACCAGCAAAATCTGTCCTTGATCTATGTATATATATATTTTTTAGCAGGGCTATATGAGGATAACTGCGTGAATCTGATTTGTTGACAAACCCTGCCTTTAAAAGAAGCCCGGCTGCATTCTGTCAGTCACCAGCCCGGTTCTAAACACATCTGAAAGCATCCTGCCGCCAGAGAATAAAAGTCAGGCATGAAAAAATAATAAAATAAACTTTTGACAAGGTGACTCCTCCTGCGGATGGGGTAAGTGGGTCAGTGTCCGCGGTTATGAAACAGGCGACCTGTTTAAGTGCCTGATGCCCGGAGTGTTTTTGGATGGTGGCTGTGTACAGTAGAGCTACAGCGGGACTCAGAGAGAGAGAGAGAGAGAGAGAGAGAGCAGCATCACGCACTGTGTTCAGGTAGAGCTAATCGCTCTCCATTAGACCAACAGTGAATGATGAGGTGAAGCACTGCAGCAGAACAGCATTGGAATTATTGGAGTAATGCCTCGGTCTTCAGGCATGTGGGTCGGGATTTGCTGCTTCAAGGGTTCTCCTTAGGGGTCGGGCGATATAACGATAATACCATGTACCACAAAATGATGTCACCCCCACCCAAAGCAAAGATTTTGGTCTCAGTCCAGTCCTAATGTCACACCTGGCACTGTAAGCGCTCCTGTCTCTCCCACTATCAGCCTCCGGAGCCTCCAGACTCCATTGCCCAGGATGCACCTTACACTGAAACTACACTGACTCATGATCACATGACACATCACATGCTTCTACCAGGAAGTTGGTCTCCAGAATACTACATGGCCTATAAAGGGGACTCATTTTGCACCTGTGCTCGGCCAAGTATTGATGTTTTTTCCTCATACAACCCGTTTCATTTGCCTTTTTTTTGTTTCTCTCTTTTTTGACCTTGTTTTGTTCACCGCCTCTGATTTTTGCCTGCCCTTTGATATTGCCTGCCTGTGTTTGACCTCTAGACTGTTTTCTAGTCTGGTATGTTATATCCCTTCTACTGTTGTTTGCCCCTGTTGATATATTTTTGTCTGACTACCCCTTTGTCTGCACCTTTATTTAATAAAGTCACGTTTTATCTGCATCAGTGCTGACCCAGCTATCAAATATTCTTCTTTTTAATTGAGCTTAACTGCTGATAAAGCACAGTTTAATCTGATAAATTCGCCAGATAATTTAACACAGCTGTGAACAAACGCTTTCTCTGCTGCTCCATGCTGTTTACACATGCAGTAATGTGCAGTGTTCACTGCTTGTTGATGAAACACTCCGTTTACTATGCGGTCCCATTGAAAATACCGTGTTTGAAAGTGATTTCTAATTCACAAATCCTTACAACCAAGCTGAGATGTTTACAATAAAGTAAAAAAAAAAAAAAAAACTCATGCATTCTTTATTTCAGCGCATACATTGGCTTTATCTCCCCTCAAACATACAAGTATATACTAGTATTTAAATGAACACCACTCATTTTAATTTTTTTACATTATTTTTTTTACACTTAAATATCCACTGTAAAAACGTACATCTTAAGAAGAAAAAGTATGATTAATCGCAGTTTAATCTGTTTTTTTTTATATAATTGACACCAAAACTAATGTCTTCACTACTTTCAATTAATAATTAGTTGAGACATTATATAATAAGTACTGTTAATTACTGTGCCCTTATTGCAGCTCCACTGTATATAGTATTAGCAAAACTATAAAAACTGTTTCCAGCTCCCCACAGCCTCATACAGAATGAGACCACAGTATGAGATTGAGTTGAGCATGGACTCAATGGGCTCAACTCAATAGACGATATTCTACACACTGTTTCAGCATCTCGAATGTGATCACAAGATTAATTTCTCTGAATGTATTGAAAAGTTATTTGCTCTGTGTCAAGATTAATGGACCTAAACAAATGATCAACATTATAAACATTATAAATAACAGTGAATATGAAAAGAAAATCTCATTACAGCGTAAATCCCCAGGCTAACAGCCTCTAAGACTTCATACTCAGTGTTTACAAGGAAAACAATGAGCTTATTCACAGGAAAAAAATGAGATATTCTTAAAGGAATTTCACCAAAATATCTGCATAATTGAGTGTCTGAGATGTAAACAGAGTCAGTCAGAGTGGGCCTGGTGTAAAACTGTTCATTTTAGAGAAACTTTAACTCTGAGAGTCTCTGATATCTATCTTTACTGTGACGGTTTTGGGAATTAGGGGTTGCCATGTCTACAGCACAAATATAGCCACTTTATTTACCATCCAAACCCACCAGAGAACCTGAATGTAACTTTAGTTTATTATGAGAAAAAAGACATGTACTAATTCTCTTAATTAATCATGGGTGTGGTTAATTTTGGGCGTAACATGAAAGAAACCAATCAGCGCATCATTTGCTATTCCCTATAACAACCAGTTGAGCTCTGATTTTGGCGGATTGCTATTTTAAGGGCGCAGCTAGCTGGACGTTTTCAACACTTCTCAGCAGAGAATGTTTGCATAGCTGCCAACAGGTATGCGCTATAGGTTTATGCACTGTTGCGTGCCCATGTGTGCAAAAAAATAAGAGACTTAATACATAATAAGTATATTTTTTCTTGATTTTACCAAGTTGAAAACCTCTGGAATATAATCAAGAGGAAGATGGATGATCACAAGCCATCAAATTAAACTGAACTGCTCCAATTTTTGCACCAGGAGTAAAGCAGCATAAAGCTATCCAAAAGCAGTGTGTAAGACTGGTGGAGGAGAACATGATGCCAAGATGCATGAAAACTGTGATCATAAACCAGGGTTATTCCACCAAATATTGATTTTTGAACTATTAAAACTTTGAGGACTGAAAGCTCTGCAACTTTTTTGTTATTTCAGACATTTCTTATTTTCTGCAAATAAATAAATGCTCTAAATGACAATATTTTTATTTGGATTTGGGAGAAATGTTGTCTGTAGTTTAGAATAAAACAACAATGTTCATTTAACTCAAACATATATCTATAAATAGTAAAATCAGAAAAAACTGATTCAGAAACTGTATGAACGTCTGACTGTTGTGAATGAATGTCTGTTTAGGTTGTGTTTAGTCCGTGGTGCACCCGTGAAGTTACTTAAATTTACATGAAATTAAATTTACTTAAAAAAAACAAATGCAGAAAGTTGCAAAAGTTTTTAAGTAATTTTTTTACGCAGCATTTTTTTTTCAGTGTAGACAGTTGTCTGGTGATTCATGACGCACTTTGCGGAGAGTGTAAGACAATAAGGCATAAGGTTTTTTATTGTAACAATAACAGAGCAGAAGTGTAGAAGAATATTCAGTAGTATTCAGAACATAAACGCATTAAAAAAAAGCCTGACGGAAGTGCGGACGCGTTCAGATACAGAGCAGATGTTGAAGCCGAGTGTGGAAGCGGCTGCATGGGGGACTGTATTAGACACGGCAGCGCGAGGCGAGGCATTCTCAGCATTGTTTGCATTCTGCATACTTTACTGCTGCTGTTTAAGGAGTGCGGTGTCAGCGGAGATGAGCGGAAACTCGCAGCCGGTGCACGGGGGGATGCTGCAGAGTGAGGGGTGGGCTGCAAAAGCAAAGCAAAACGAGCGAACTACAAGATCACCCCGCTTGTACGCGCCGAGTCGGAGTTGTTGGGTGCCAATCTTCGGGGCTGAACTTATTTCCTTGACTGTTTGTGGAGTTCTTGGCCTGCTTTCCCAATCCCCTCGCAGAGTTAGCTGATCAAAGCAGCGCAGCCCTCCCATCTCCTGATGATGTTTGCGCTGCCGTGCTTTCGGAAAACAACATGCCATTCAGTCAAACTCAACACAGCGCTCAAGGAATTCCACTGAAGAGCAAGCGGGAGCGATGTTTAAAGACGCAGTTTGGTGAGAAATCAAATTTGCCGTTTCCCCCGTTACCCCGAACTGAGCTCAACAGCGAGACGTGAGTTGTATAGAAAGTTTCCTGCTTCAGTTTTGAGCTACGGGGCTAAGCAGAACCAGCAATGAGCATTCACAGCTAAGTATTATAGCTCATCCATCTTCCTACCCTTCTTCTTCTTAGCCAGGGGGGTCACACTGGGTCAAGAGTCTACTTAGAATCACTGAAGACAAAGAATACAGGAATACAGGAACAAAAACTGGACAGAGCACCAGTTCACAGCAAGGTAGCAGGTTCTACTTTATAATATATAATAAGTGACCCTAGTAACTGTGTAGTTACACATTAATAATGCATGTAATAACTGTGTAATAATGGGTCAAATATGCATTGTTACAGATTAATTACAGTTACTTGAAATATACACTGCCTGGCAAAAAAAAAAATGCATTAAGTTGCATTAATTTTTCACCAAGATCTTGCAGCAGCATTGATGATGGTAGAGTCTGACCAACCGCTGCTCAAAGCAGCTCTTCTCCATCCAGCACATCCCAAAGATTCTCAATGAGGTTAAGGTCTGGACTCTGTGGTGAACTCTCTCTCAATCCATGTGTGAAAATGATAAATGATGATCTCATTCTCCCTGAACCCTGAACTCTTTCACAATTCCAGCCCCATGAATCCTGACTTTATCATCTTAAAATCTGTCCGTGTGTCTTATCAGGGAAGAAAAAATAAATCCATTGATGGAATAAGCTGGTCTATATTCAGTATATTCAGGTAGAGTCAGCTGACCTCATTCTTTCAGCACATACTGTTGCTGAATCTAAACCTGCAGACCAACTGCAGCATCAATCAACCCCACATCATTTACTTACTTAAATCCTGGTAAAGACATTTATATATATATATATATATATTTTTTTTTGGCCAGGCAGTGTACATACATTTGTGTATTAATGTTATTATTTGACAGAACAGAATATTTGTAATGATTTTTAGTTAAAATCATTTAACAGTCACAGCCTTAATTACATACCAAACAAGCGGTATTAAACAGATACAAAACTTATTTCACACGAAAAAACATACACTATATGAAAAACTCTTTTACACACGTTTTAATTGACATGGACCTGTATGCAATTACATGTCTGAAAGTAGCAGATTCTACACACCAATTTTTTTTTACTATATTTGTACTAGGGATGAAAAATATGGCCCTAAAATAGATATTTCAAGGTATTTTATATTTGTGTCCATATGACAAAAAATATGAATATATATAAGATTGAATCATATTAATGAATCATTAATCATAACGATAATGTATCATATTATACGTCCCTTTTCTAATTTTCCTCACATTACCACAAAATGAACATTAAATGTTATTTGTCACTATTATTGCATGCGATATGATATGGCACACCTCTAACTGACATTTTTACCAGATTATAACAGAAATCAATGAGCCAATATGTCATGATACTAATTATGCTCTTCATATATCCAGTACTGAAGTATAATAAGTGATACTATACAGATATAATCTGCCTCTAGTAGATATTTAATGGGAAATGAGAAGAGTTGTACTCTGATATGATGCATAAGGCCTTAAAATAAATTCACATATTTAGCTTTACCGATTATCCCACTCACTCAGCTGCTTAGCTGCCCTCCCCCATCACTAGTGATGCCACAACACAAGGAGGGTAAAGACTAGCACATGCCTCCTCCAATACATGTGAAGTCAGCCACCACCTTTTGTCAATCTGCTGCTGATGTAGCATTAGCAAGTAGCATCACAGTGCACTCGGAGGAAAGCGCTGTGACTCGGTTCTGATACATCAGCTCATAGACGCAGCCTTGTGCTAATCCACATCACCCTGTGGAGTAATGAGGGGAAAGAGGGGAAAGAGCGCCATCTACTGTATCCACCCAGAGAGAGCAAGACCAATTATGCTCTCTCGGACTCTGGTTGGTGAGGGCAAGCTGCATGACCAGGATTCAAACCAGTGGACCACTGGACTACTCAGAGCCCTCAGTATATTTTTGTGATAATGTTATTTCATAATAACACACATCTTACCTATCTTACTCCATTGGGCATCAGGCGAATCCACCGCCAATTCGATTTTTGTGGCCGACCTGCTTCTTTAAGGCAGAAGGAAAGATAAGCACCCTCCATTAAAGTGAAGGAGGGGAGTTCTGCTGTATTGTAGCACTTGGGACGACGTTCAAGTGGGCCAACTATTACGCCACGGCCGAGCGAGAGAGGTGGGAGAACCCTGCACTAATCAGGGAAAATGGCTCCCAGTTCAGCTGTAGAGAGAAGCACTCTCGAGCGAGAAAGAGAGCGAGAGAGGGCCGGCCACTCGTCCGCTCAGCGCCGGCCTCTCCAGTCTGGAGTATTTATATAACATCTACCTTGGAATGCAGGGGAAGCTAAAGGTAGATTAGGTAAAACAAACAGCGGAGAGGACAAAACGGCTTACATAACCGCAGGGAGACAGTCTAAACGCTACCACTGCACCCACTCAGCGCCCCACACCGAGCGGCGCGCAGTAGGGAATTGTGGGTAAACCCTGCGGAGAACTGCGGGACTTGTGCCCCAGGTTAGCGAGGCTAACACTCCTAGCCACAGGGTCAGCTCAAGCAAAGCTAATGGCAGTTACTGTATGTGAATTTGTAATTTGGACAATATTAAGAAAATGAATATATCTTGTGAATATATCTACACCGATGGGCTTGGTTGTCTCTGGAAGTATTGGCGTATTGCTATCTTGGCAACAGAAAACACAGGTGCTCCACTGACCGAATACAACATAGACAGACGTAAACACTCAGACGTTCACTGCTAACTTGGCAGTGAATGCATGATCGTGCAGGTCAGTTTTCTCTGCTAAAAAGCATTGGACACATCCAGGTTGCTGCATTGTTAAAATAGCAATCCGCCAAAGTCAGAGCACACCTGGCTCTTAAACAGAAAATCAAGTAAAACTCTGATTGGTTTATTGCATGTTACGCTCAAAACATACCCATGATTCATTAAGAGAATTAGAGCATGCCTTTTGCACATTTCAAGCTGTGCAAGGTGTACTTTTCCTGTGGTTTTGATAGCAAAGACACACTGACACACACTAAGTCAAGCTGCAAGCTGCACGATGCACTGTTGACGGTTCGCCTACAGATTGCTAAAATAGTGCCCTATATGTTTTTAATCAGATTCCCTGTGTTTCTTTTTTTTGCTGTCCAGACAATTAACAATCAAACACAGACAGGCTTCTGCAACATACCATCTAACTTAGAAATTAGAATTTCTATTAATTACCTTTATAAATAATGTTTAAAAAGGCAATTTCTTCAGATGTTTGTGTTTACTGCTCTGAAATTCCCACAGGTGCCTAAAACGTTTGCACAATACTGTATGGGAATTTGAGCTTTATAAGAACAGTATTGTGCAAAAGTTTTAGGCACCTGTGGGAATTTCAATAAAGAATAAATGTCTTATCTGTGAAGTAAATTTATGTTTATTAACTCAGTAAAACACTGAGCATTACAATAAATAGAAACACAAGCAATTTTACAAAAAGCAGTTACAGCTTTTACAGCCCTGTTTTCCTTAAAACAGCATCTCCTAATCTCTCCTCCTCATCTGAGTTTAATAGAGTTATTATTTCTAGTTCTCTTCATATTAATCAACACCTGCTTTGGTAAATTACTGGTAAATGTGGTAAATCAGGTGAGCTGCTGACGGAACTGAACATATCTTTATACACATGCTGACTGAGGAGCATCCAGGAGAAATCTGGAATCTCTACACTTTGTTCTTCAGCTTGGCTCACAGGATATAACATCATACTTAGCTAAAAATGAGATTTCTTAGTTGCGTTTTACTGTATCAATGTTTATTTGCATCTGCTTAAATCATATGTGGTGCTTTTTTTTCACTCATATTGCTGAGATAAATAGATTAGGGTAATTTGCTTTGGTGTCTAAAATTTTTGCACAGTACTGTATGTTTAAATGCCGTTCATAAACTCTATTTATTTTTTTTTTATTTAGCTATACTCTTCAACACCCACAGTGTTACAGCACTGCCGCAGTAGCAGACCATAGCAGGGCAGCAGCCTCAGGTCAGCGGACTCCGGCTCTCTGGCCGTGTGAATTATAAACCTGTGTTTTACATGCGAAAGTGCCTTTAAATCAATTATGAAACAGGTTTGAATGTGCAATAAGATCTAGAACCGGGTCCCGCTCCACTCAGATAGGCTCTTATAGGCAGCCTGTAGGCGCTCGGCCTCAGTCAATTGCTATGCAGTTTGTAAAGCTGTTGAAAACTGAGAGCTCTCATGGATTTGTATGGAGGAAGCGGTAACACAGAGCCTGTGTGTTATACATTGATGTAGTGTGTAAGGTCAGCTGACCCAGGCCTCCTCGTCCCTCCAGAGACAGCTCTGTTCATATGCATTAAAGCATGCTTGTGTAATATGCTAATGCATCAGAGACAGGAGACGGGGTAAGCATAACTGCTCAATTTCATTCCTCTCGAACATTTCTGTGAGAGAAGTGTTCGAGAGGCGCCAAACCCAGACTCCTACACATGGTTGACTGAAGTTCTGACATTGAGGGCCCTATCGTACACCCTGCGCAAGGAGCGTCGCAATGCTCTTTGCTATCTTACACCCCCCGTCAACAGTCTATGTTCATACCCTGGGCCTGCGCTGTTAAAATAGCGTCTATACAGTTAATGAATAAATCTACACTCATTGGTGTGGTGATCTGGAAGTGAGGTGTGTTCAGCTAAATTTCTGGCGTGTTTCTATATGTTTTAGTTCTATATGTTTCCACTGACTGATTAAAATCCTGACAAAAGTCAATCATCAGAGTCCATTCCTTTAGGTGTTCCCATTGCCTGTACACCCTCACTCATTACACACACACACAGGTGCTACCTTCTGAAAAGTGTATCAGAACCAGATGTAAATGCCTGAAAAAAAGCTTAAATAGTAGCTGTCCAATGAAAAACAAGTATCTTCAAAAACAGCAACTTTACAGGAGAGATAAAAGAGAGAAAAAGAGGAGAGAAAAAACCTTCTAAACTTTCAATGGAAGTCAGCTTCGTAGAATGCACGCAGAATACACCGTACAGCCTATAGGAGACTCTCTCTCTCTTTCTCTCTCTCTCTCTCTCTCTCTCTCTCTTTCTCTCTCTCTCTCTCTCTCTCTCTCTATCTATCTCTCAATATCTTTACAAAAAATATACATTTGTAGTTTAATCAGTTAAAGTAATGCTGTGGTTTTTGTTCCTAATAAAGCGCCACAATCAGGCTCACTGTTTGTTTCTTCCAACAAGATCTAAAAGATGAATCCTCTCATGACGACAGTAGGAGGGAAACCTGGTTTCAGCATTTAATAAAAGAGCTCGAGCCCTGTTACAAAATTCCATTCTAAAAAACACAAAACATGATTAGAATGAAGATTCATTGTCATTATTATATTAAGTTAATAAAGGTGAGGCTGTACAGAATGCCGATTACATACCGAAACTTAGCAAAAACGCACCAAACCATGGGGTTTATACCGAGGTGTGAACTGAACCTTGAATTTTCTGTTCCGTTACACCCCTATCTACTATCTACCCTGCAAAAAACTAAATCTTAGCAAGTGAAATGTTCTAAATTTAAGGCAATAAATCTTATTTTCTTCTCTGATAAGACTTTTTGTCTTACTAAGCATTGTGTAAGTGTTAGATTATGTTGCTTATTTTAGGGTTACTTATCTTAATCATTCTTACTTAGAATTTGTACCTTATTTTAAGTGATTTGAACTCAAAATAAGCACAATCAAGCAGCAATCAAGTTATTCTGATTCTTGTGTCCAAAAACAGTGACTTTTCTGCTTGATTTAGGTGTTACTTCACTCATTTTGAGACTTTGCCATTGCTTTTTGTAAGAAATCTTACTAAGAAAATTTCGCTTACTCCACTGGCAGATTTTTTTGCTTCACAAACATATATTTGTTTTAATTAGCATATATTTTGTCTAGTTTTTGCCAATGGATTTTTTGCAGTTTATCTATGCATGTATGTTATCGGCCTCGCCGTCCTGATATTTTTGGAGGGCACTGTATGTTACATCAGGATTTTAACCCTAAAATATTAACAGTTATGTTCCTGCTCTTTATTTCTGTAAGAAAAAAAACATGAGCGTGCTGCATAATTAATATTAGATTCTGTACTCAGTAGAGCAGTATTAATATTAACTCTGTTTGGGTCTTTATGGGTTAACGCAAAAAAAAGAACTGAGATTATTTTGTTTCCAAACATCCAAAACTTTGTGCTGATACTTTCATTTGCGAAGCCTACTTTCATTGATCTTTATTCTGCTTCTCTTTCCTCCACTTGGTGCCCACAGACTGCTCCTGGACCTGCCGTTTCTGCTCTCCTCCTGCAGGCGCGGTGCGAGCGAGTGAGCGGTGTTTAGAGTGGGGGAGGAGGCGGAGAGGTATGCAGGGCCCGCAGGTATACAGCAGCGTCCAACTGAAGAAACGACAGCCTTCACTCTATCAGCCTCACACATCTCCCCCCGCCTCGTCCCCCAACGCTGCACTCATCCGCACGCAGAGTTCACAGAAAGAGAAAGCAGATAGACAGGTCTCTC